>NC_052553.1:508969-672792 GCF_016699485.2 Gallus gallus
GATGGACTCCAGCATGTGCCTACCCAGGTCACCGTGGGGCATCTTCTGCTCCAGGTGTCGGCCCTGCAGTGCCTTGGTTCTATGGTTTTAGGGCTGAAGCCTGTCCTGTGGGTGGCCCAGGAATGGAGGGCAGAAGCCCACCACCACCACCAATTTCCTGTTAGCATGATGATTTCCTGTTCAAAAATAAAAAGATTTCCCATCCCCGAGTCACCTATGGGCCCCCAGTACTGCCCAGAGACCCCCAGCACTGCCTGTAGCCCCTCAATAACCACACAGAGCCCTCAGGTCCTTCCCAGCGCCCTCCCAGAGCTGTCTAGAGCTCCTCCCAACTGCAGATCAAAGCTCTCCAGTGCCCCCTGGTGCTGTCTGCAGTCCCTGAATAACCTCCCAGTGCCTCCCAGTATTACCCAGAACCTCACAGTGCAAATCCAGTGTCCCCAAGCATTGTTCGGAGTCCCCCCCCAGTGCAATTTGCAGCCCCTCATTAACCTGCCCCCCGGTGCTACCTAAAGATGCCCAGATCCTTCCTAGCGTCTTCCAGCACTGCGTTGAGCCCTCCCAGCGTCCCAAACGCTGTCCAAAGCACTCCAGTGCCCCCTAGTGCTGCACAAAGCCCCTCCATAACATCCCAGTCCTCCCCCAGTATCCCTCGGGTCAGTCTAGAGGCTCATGGTACAGTCCCAGTGCCCCCAATATTGCCTAGAGCCCCCCACTGCAATCCTAGTACCCCCCAGTACTGTCATTAGCTCCTCATTGCCCTTCCAGTGCTCTCTAGTGCTATCTAGAACACGCTGGCATGTTCCCAGTGCAATCCCAGTACTGCCTACAGCATCTCAGTGTCTCCCAGTATCCTCCAAGACTGTCTAGAACCTTGTAATACAAAGCCAATCCCTCCCACTATTGTGTAGATCCCCCACCAGGGCTTTCTAGCTCCCCAGTGGTCCCTAGTCCTGTCTATAACCCCCCCCAGTAACAGCCTGGTGCCCCCCAGGGCTCTCCCAGGCCCCCCCAGTACAGTTTAAAGCCCTCAGTGTCCTCCTAGCATTCTCACAGTGCTGTCTAGAACCTTTAGTACAAACCTCATGCCATTGAGTACCCTCTGGAGTCCACCAGTGATGTCTGTAGCCCCTCAATAACCTCCCAGTGCCCCCCCCAGTTCTGCTTAGAGATCCCAAGTGCACTCCCAGTGAAACCAAAATCTGCCCAGAGCCTCCTAATGCTGTCTGCAGCACATCAGCAGCCTCCTGCAGCAGTGGGTAGAACAAAGGTGAGCACTGGTGGTGATGGAGTTTGGCACAGGCCAAACAGGGGTGGCCTGGGAGACCTCTCAGGGACCTGGAGAAGACTCCTGGGGGACCTGGAGCCCTGTGCATGCATTTGGGTGCCCAAGAGCACACAGGGGTGGCCCTGGGAGGCCTCAAGGGCGCTTTGGAGGACAAAGAGGAGCACAGTGGGTACCCTTGGGTGCCTGAGAGCACACAGTGGGGCACTGGGTGGCCCCTTGGGCACCAGGAGAGGCCTCTCAGATTCCCTGCCAAACTCTGCTGGTACTCTCAGACACCTGAAAGCACACAGGGGGCCTTGGGAGGCCACTCAGACACACACGGAAGCATCTCAGGCACCCTGGAGCACACTGGGGAAACTCTACTGGTACTCCTGCATGCCCTCAAGGCTGCTTAGGGTCCCCATTCTACTCCTGGGTGCCCTAGAGCATTCAGAGGGCTTACTGGTGTGCTCCAGGACACCCCAGAGGCCTGCCTGGACCCCAGCCTGTATTCTTGGGTGCCCAAGGGTACCCACAGGGCTCAAATGTGTGCTCCAGGGTCACCCAGAGGCTTCCCCAGGTGCCCTAGAGGCCTCACAGAGCACCCTGGAGTACTATTAGGTGTCCAAGAGTACTTGCAGAGCTCAACGTACTGTAGGGCCTTCCCAGTTTGCTCCAAAGGCCTTTGCAGTGCACCCTGCAGGATGCGCTCTTCCTGGGGTGGAAGGCCTTAAGCTGCAGGAACACTGGTTTTACCCATCACAGAATGCAAAACAGTGCAAATTATCCTCGCCTGCTGCAAAACTTGCTGGGTCAGAGAGCATCACACGTCCTTCTGCATGCCTACTTCGAATATAGATATGGAACAGCTCTGGATCACAACAGCTTTGGTTTTGAAAATCCTGAGCTACTTCTACTTCCTTTCTTCTGCTTTTAGCTGCTCTTTATCAATACTAAGCTCAGATTAGACCCATATTTGGTCTTATATGCACACAGAGCAGTTAATGGCAGGCTTGCAGCCTAATGAGCTGTGAGCTGGATCCCAGTGCTGCCAGCATAAGGCATTACCTGGATTAGTGTGCTGACAACACAGCTATTCCTGTTGCTCTCCTGCAGCAGCCCCACTGACCTGAACGCCCTTCTGTGATTTCAGGCTGCTCTGTTCCTCGGTGCATTAAGATCAGTTAATCAATTAAAATTGATCACTTCTTCCTGACCTCAGGTTCTATACACTCCTGTTGCTTTTCCCTCCCCCAGCGTTGCTCTATCACAGCTTCAGAGTCCCTGATTTCCCGTTTCTTCCTTCCAATTCAGAGTCTTGAGGAAGAAATAATGATAGAACAAAAACAAATGGAAGTTCCACGGATGTGTGTTAACCAAATAGCAGTGCTTTAGGCTGTATCTATTGCTGTGATAAGCTGATACACCATACAGCTACCCAGCAAACCTGAACTATGCCATCTCATTGCATGGGTGCTGATACCTAAGCCCAATAACCACATCTCATTGCTAAGAGTCAGGAACCCCACACCAACCCAAGTGCTTTGTTAGCAGCTGACTGCTGCTTAGTGGTTCTCATGAAATGCTGACCCAACGTTGTTCCACACCAATGGATTGGGTAAAAATTGGCAAAACCCCACCTCCATCCATGCCCAGTGCCATCTCCATCACATCTCCTGGACACAACCCAACCACTATCACCGGAAGCTTCACTGGTGCTCTTCCAGTCAGCCCCATCACTCCCCATTCCATCATCTGTGTGTAGCTCCCATTGAAGGCTTTCTCCCTCCCTCCACCACCACCACCACCGTGAAGAGGGTTCAAATAGAATGGCTGAGGATGTGGCAATAGTATAGGAAATCATGCTGTTGGCCTCTTTACTACCACCTTCCAAGGAACCTTATCTTCTGCTGCAGTCTACCTCCCTCCTACTCAGGACCACGACCAGCCCACATCAGGGCAATCTGAGAGCCCAGGCACTTCTTATCTGCTGAAGGCACCAGCCCAGGTGTGCAGTTACACAAACACATACCGCCTCGAGACACAGATGCACCTAGTGAAACAACAACATTTTGCCTTTATTAGGAGTTCCCATGGTAATATAACACAGAATTCTTCAGGAATAAAACACAAGACTTGGGGTTGGGTGTTTTTTTGTTGTTTTTTTCTTTTTTTTTTTTTGTTTTGCCATTGAGACAATGGTCAAATATCAGTACTTTTTGTCTACACACATGATCAGCTTTAGCACTTACAGCTCCTCCACTCATGGTTCACAATCACAAATCCAAGGGTTAAATCCAGCTAGTATTAAATCCTACTTTTTTTTTTTTTTTTAATTATTATTATTATTTTATTTTTAGAGCTTCAAGTCACTGCGGTTAATTAATTAGTTAAGTGTTTTTGTTTTGTTTCTTTAAGCATTTACAAATGACATTCAGTAAACAGACACAAAGCGGACGAGCTCTCACAGGTATAAACATGCTTACACAGCCTGCAAAAAACCTCTTTTTTTTGTGTGGTTTTTTTTTTCCTATTTTTTTTTCTTTTACCCTTTCGGAGAACAAATCGAAATCCAAAACGTCAACGTGAGTCAATGAAGGAAAACAAAAGGAAGACTTAAGTGAATACTGAAGAGCCGCGTGTGGTTTGTAGTATCAACACGGATCCCAATTTCTTTCCTTCTCTCCTCAACTCGTTCAGATTGGTTTTAACACAGAGGTGAGAAAATAACTGAGGATAGCTGCAATATATATTACGCTCACAGATTACTTCACAAACAAAGTGCAAACTCTTATGCAAAACGAACCACCCAAGGGTTAAACCTAGATATAAAAGGCATGGATGAGTATGGCAATGTCTTAGCTTCGATGTTCAAAGGGGCCTATGGGAATTGTGCTGGGAGGGGTTGGGTACCTACACTGCTCCCAGATCCTTTGACAATCCCAGCGTTGCTACTGCATCAGAACAAATTTGGTAGTTGCTTCTTAAAAGCCTTCATATATATAGGTTTTCATTACAAGAACCTGTAAACACCATTTAAAAATGCTCACAAATAGGGAAAATGGGGTCGATGCACATGGTGAAGGACAAGAGGAGAAAGCAGAAGATACAGCCAAGTGCCAGGGGTACAGACAGTGGAGGTAATGCTGTGTTAACTGTGGGTAGAAAAGCTCTCTGTGCTCAGAGACAGTCCAAGCCCTTGGGACCACCAAGCCCTCCCGCGAAGCGTAAGTGGGACTCTAACAGTGCACATTTATGTTCCATGTCCTGAAAACCTGAAAGCACGAGCCTCCAATACTAGGGCCAAAAGACCTCTAAGTCCTGGGTTTAAATGAACCTGAATTCATTGGAGGACCACTTCTACCCTCTGGTTTCTCAAACCTGAGGCACATACCCAAGCAGGGGCAGGGCCTTCTCAAGAGTATCTGCACAAAGGCAGATCCCTGGAGGAATGATAGACTGTGAAATTCACACATGGATGAGAGATTCTCAGCTGCTGTTGACCCATCGAGCTGCTTGGAGGCTCCCAGTTACAACAGCTGGGCATCTGGACGCTAACTGGAATTGCCACGGATGCTCAGGCATGTATCCAACAGAGCAGCCTTCCAACGAGAGCTAAAGATAAGCTCTCAGAGTTTTAAATAACCATTCACTTATGGCCAGGAAAGGGGATGTGGCTGCTACAGAAACCTTTCAGGCAAAGTACTGCCTGTTGCCTATGGCCCCCTGCTTACCTGTAGGAAATAAACCAAGTGCTAAGAGCTCCTCCAGAGGCTCTGCTCAGCTCTGCAGCTGGTGTTTGCACCAGCTCAAGACCTACTATGCTGAAGTGAAGATCATAGCTTATGAACCTGCATTGCAACCTCCTATTGCAGCTAAGTGAGAAGAATTGGCTGGAATGATGCATCCTAGGAGCACCTGAAGTACCAAAGGGGCAGTGACACTGGTGGGGGTTGGTAACTCAAATGAGGCTCAGGAAGGAGCAGGGAGAACTGGGAGATGCCCAGTTCTGAGATAAGGCTTTGTAAACACGATGAGACGAACGTATTAAAAACACACACACAAACATTTTAAAAGGAAAAAAAAGGAAAAACTCCTCGAGGACCTGATTTGCAGCAGAATCAAGAAGGGGGGGAAAAAAAAAAAGGGGGGGGGGGGGGGGGGAACCCAAACAGAAAGTCTCCAACAGTTCCAGCTCACCCGATGGCGGGGTGCCATGTGCTCTGTCAGCTCCTAGTGCTGGGTCCTGGTTCTCTCTCTTGGCAGCAGACAGCTATTCTGTGGCCTCAGAGGTGGTGGTGGGGAATGGTGCCAGGCTGGGATTTGTGGCCCTCCGTGCTCACCTAGCTATGCTGCTGGAACACAGAACCCTAAAGAACATCCAGTTTATAACCCTTGAACTACTCTTCTGCTTGACATTGGAACAAAAAAAAAAAAAAAAAAAGCTATTTTTTTTTTTTTTTACATTTAAAATTTATTTATTCTTTTATCTTTTTTTTTTTTTGTCTGTGTCTTTAAAGGCAGCTCCTGGGAAATTCACTTTATCCTTCCTTTATTAAAAGAAAGATGCTGAACGGGACATAGGCCACACATCTCAAACACCCTCTTCACATTTACTTTTGCGTGTCAGAGGTGTCAGAACGGGGTTGGTTGTTTTTCCTTTAAACGTGTAGGGGCTGACGGGGAAGTGAGAGGGGTTGGTGAAGATGAGGAGGGAATCTGAGGGGACCGAAAGAGGCGCATTACTTCAGCCCCCCCCCCCATTGCCCGCAGTAACTGTCACAGGCTCTAAAAGAATCAAAAAGGGTCTCCAGGTGCTCCCATCCCCTCCCCTGGTCCGCTGGGCGGGCGGAAGGGGTCGGTCCTTAACCCAAGCTGGTGATGTTGGCACGTCCGCCCGGCGGTGCCACGATGCGCTGGGTGGTGCGGCGTGGGATGTTGTCGTCGATCTGTGCGCCTGTGGGAGACAGGAGGGATGTTGGGTTCACCACGGAGGCTGTGTGAGATGGAAGGGGTCTGGAACAGGTTGCCCCATCCCTGCAGACCCCCATGAATGGGGCTCCGAGCACCTCATGGAGCTGTGGGCGTCCCTGTTCACTGCAGAGGAGTTGGACCGCACAGCCTTCCTTCCAACTCAAACCATTCCATGAGCAAAGTGCATTGGTTTCCAGTGCCTTAATTTCGCTGAAATCTGTTCTGCATTGATACCACCACACTGAGCACAGGCACCCAGCCCTATGCAATGAGAACTTACGCAGATGAGAACTGGCTAAATGCTTTTCCCTTCGCAAGCCCCTCGTTGTCTCCAACTTTCCTTGTTGCTGAGCCTCTTGCCCTGTAACTCGGCCTCTTTTCAAGTCCACTTGTCCTGACCCTGTTAAGACACTCGTGTCCTGTCCAAACTATTCCACCCTCACTGCACTGAGAAATCCACCTGCTGCATGCCAGACCCACAGCTGCTCTCAGCTGGCAACTGGCGCTGGTGCAATCAGCCCTGCGCACACACCCAGCTGAGCACTGGGCTATAGGGAACAGAGCATTCAAGAAAACAAACAGGGCTCCATGAGAGCTCCTGTACAAGAATACGTACCAGACAAGCTAAAGCCAGACTGGTGCAGGTTCCTCACAGGTGGGGCTTGCTGTTTGGCAGGAGATGTTTTAGCTGAAGATGCAGGAGTGACCGTCTTCGGCGTCACCGACACTTCGCAGACCGGCCCATCATAGAGACCTCGAGGCACACCCCGCAGCTCGGCCAGCTGCAACACACAGCAGTGGGGAGCTTCAGGGTCAGACAGCCTTCAGAACGGCCCTAAACAGCTGGCCAGATGTTGCTAAGCCAAAGACGCACATTTCAAGATTCAGCTCTAGTTTTTCAGCTCTAGGATTTGAAAGCAATCAGTACCTTCCTTTCCTTTCCCTTCTTTCTGTTCCCCTTTCCTTTTCCCCTTCATCCTCCCCTTCCCTTTTCCCCTTCATCTTCCCCTTTCCTTTCCCCTTTTCTTTTCCCCTTCATTTTCTCCTTTCCTTTTCCTCTTTCTTTTTCCCCGTTCCTTTCCCCTTTCTTTCGCCTTTCCTTTTCCCTTCCCTTTTCTCCTTTCCTTTTCCCCTTCCTTTCGCCTTTCCTTTTCCCCTTTCCTTTTATGATCTCAGCCAACCTGCTGTTGTATTAAATGCTCCTGACCACTCTCAAATGAACCATATTACTCCTACCCCAGAAGGAAAGCCACGCTGCCGCAGAGCAGAGGTGCAAAAACAGAAGCCAGGCCAGCTTCACTTCCTCAGCTTCAGAGCTTTACATTGGGTTAAACATAATTATTCCAGCTGAGATACTGCCCAATTGGATTTACAGGTCAAACACACATTTCTGCAGGAGGGCAGAACACAACAGAAACTACAGATCTGTCCTCCCTCACGCTAAATTATTTGTGTTTGTAATTCTGGTAACTTGTAATTTATTCAACAGAGTAATTAAGGAAAACTCATTTGCAAGAGATGTGCAGACTGCCTACAGCCAGCAAAATGAAACAGCTCTGGTTTTGTCCAGGAGAGGGCAATACGTCAGACTCTGAAACATCTCAGAAACCCAATTTTATCTGGAAATAAAACTTCTCAAATCCCATGCAGCTCATCTGCAACTGATTTCAGCACCAGCTTTTCCCCATCTAAAGGCATATCAGAAGACAGTCTGTTTTGAATGGGTGTATTTTAGCCTCTTAAAAATAGAAACGTTCCCACTTTTAAGCAGCCGTGAGCTGTGCCTGTGACTCACCAGTCACCAGACAAGAGCATCTGACTGTACCTGACAGAAGGGAAAGGAGCATCTTTAGCAACAAATCAGAATGCTAAACTGTTGCTGGAAGGTTTGATGCATAAATGCTACCAGTATCAGTACGTTCTCTTGCTAATCTGCAGACTGACTCAAATCCAAACCAGACAGCTCTCACTCTGCCCAGGGGTCTCTAAGATAGAGAAGAATTACAGAGCAGAAGGAACAAAATCTGCAGAAAACCCAACCTGAAGTCAAAGCAGTGCCTCAAATGAACAGCAGAAATGAAAGAGGAATGAGCCACACATGGCTCCTATCCAGGCAGCGTTTCCTCTTGCAAAGTGCACGCACTGAGCCAGGGACAGCCTCTGCTTTCCACCCACTTCTACTGGGGAGCTCCAGTGGGACAGCTGCTTGCACTCACCCTGCTCCTTGCTTTGATGCGCTTGTAAACGAAGTCAGGGAATGGTTTCCTGGGGATATACCTCCCAGACCCCTCCGTTACGTGGAGATTCCCATCCTCCAGCACGATCTTCCCTTGGCTGATAACCACCAGGGGAGACCCACGACACTCCATGCCTTCAAAGATGTTGTACTCCAGAGACTAAAACAGACAAAGAGACAGCGTGAGGCAAACATTCATGCCAGCAAAGCCCAGCAATCAACAGTCATGCTAATTCCTCAAGGCCTGGAAGCAAATCCAATAGCATTTACCTCAGTTGTGCACGCAGTGGTTCAATAGAATTCGTTTTAAATGAGAATACTTTCAAGCATCCCTGGTTGAAATGGACGTCAGCACGTGCCTGCTATGCACTGCATGGGATTTAAGAGCCAAATTAAGTTTTATCTGAGTTTCATATTAAAAATGATGGTTATTTTCAAAGACTGTACTTGGAACCAGAGTTTCGGTTGATGGGTCAGGGACCAGGACAATCTTTTTTACTCTAATGGGATTGCTCATCCTCAATTAATAGGATTTGAAACATTACACCGTGGAAAAAAAGAGAAGTTTTAAAGGAATTGCTGGTAGATGTCCCACCCAGGAAGGGTCCTGGAAGGAGATAAACTACAACCATGCTATTTGGGGACTCTTACTCAGGCAACCAGCTCCAAGAGGAATCCAAGTCTTTTTCACTGAGTTAATGATGGAGTTGGAGCTTGAAGTGTGTTATAAGTATGGGTAGGCCTGACTGCAGATTTACAATTAGCTAGAATGGTGGTTAAACCGACAGCAAACCAGTTCCAGGATGAAAAAAGTCGTGGTGGCAAAGGAGGAGGCTTGGTTAGAAACTTATGAGTTAGGCTGTTCCAAGAACAACACCAACTCCCCTTCCAGCTCACAACGTTTCCTTGCCAGACAGTGGCAACAGCAGTGTGAATTCTTGGAAAATGTTTTGCATGTTGCTCTAGCATTAAAAAATGTAACAATCATTGGATGCCACATAATCAGTATGTCTCCTTGTGTCGTGGCAACGGCTGTGCCTGACTTTCAAAGGGCTTCTGTTTTGTCCTTGTGATCTAAATAGGATGCCTTGACTCTGCGGGCATCACTCCTCTACGTTTCTTCTTGTGGGTGAGATGCACTGCAGGAGCTGCAATGGGGATCTGCAGTCTTCAGCCCACAAACCATTTCTGAAGAGTGGCCTCAAGATCTCACAGTCATGGATTCATTAAGGTTGGAAAAGACCATGAAGATCATCTATGTCTGGTGGTCCTTCAGCCTAGCCCAGATATATGGCAAAAATCAGGAGGTGATGAGCAGCTGGTCCTGATTGTGCTGGAGAACATCTGCAAAAGATATCTGAAATCTGTGTTAGGAAATGTTGAAGGCTCCACTTCCTAAAAACAACACCCATTGAAATGCAGTGGCTGTCAAATATTCAATCCAGCAAGCTTCTTCCAGCTCTCAGAGCTCGTCAGCTCCCATATGCACAGACTCAGGTTTAGACCACTAAACCCAGCACTCTGTACAACAGCAAGTCTTCTCTCTCCAGATTGAATGTGATGAGTCTGGAAGAACCTCAAAAGCAACCAAACTTCTGAGTCTGGATGCCTGTGTTAGACATTACGCACAGGTAAAGTGAATCCAGGCCATGCGTGCCCAATTCTGACACAGAGTTAAGGGAAAGCAAAGCAAACCCTTTAGGAAAAAAAAAAAAAAAAAAAGGTTTCTTTGTGAATGTGTCCAGGGATCCAAGTGGGGAAGAAAATGTTGCTCCTTCAGCTCCGGAGTGAATGAAGGCATTGATGGAAAAAAGAACAAGGAGTTTTTTTCCAGGGAAACATTCCATAGGTTCATCGCCAGCAGTGAAACAAGTTGTCAACAAATGCAAACAGGGGCTGCTTTCTCTGAGACAGAGCTAAAAGGTCACGGGGAGACTCCAACCCGTCCTTTGTGTTGGGACAGTGCTGTTGTTTGGTGCAGGGTGGGATGGTTCTTGCACTGCAGGAGCCAGGTGTGAGGTCTGGGACACAGCTGTGAGCCACAAACCTCCAAGGGTGCCACCATAAGGAGACAGGGGAAGGGCTGCTTCGTTTGGGAGCTGCCCTGTGCTTCTGGGGCAGCTAACCTTGGGATGAGCATCAGGAAAATCATGTCCGCCCCCACCGCAACACTAACCCTGCTTCTCAATGCTGTCAAGGTGCATCAAAGGCTGAATGGTGCCAGAAGCCCACAGCAATCAGGGACAGATCAGTGCACGATGTAAATCTACTCAGACTCATTGACCTGGATCAGATCTCCAGAAAAGGTGTCTGGGAGTTGATGTGCTTCACTGGGAAAGGCACAGTCCTCATTCTCAGTGCTACTGAGCCAAAAGGTCATCAGTGACACATTGTGATGGGTGGCCTTTTGGTGTTTTAGAAGATTCAAATTGCTTTCTGAGTGCTCAGATCCACACGTCCAACACTCAGAAGCTCTTAGCTCTGAGGGGAATATCTGGGTGTTCATGTGATTTCAGCTTTGGACTCACACAACTGAGCTGTACTGGGTGTAAGACCAGAAAGGACAAAGGTTTACAGACAAATAAATTAAGTAAAAAAGCCCTCAGTTGCCACAGGCTCTGGTTCCTATCAGCACAGTCCGAAGAAGAGAGAACAAAACATGCAGGAGAAATCACATCATAGAAAGCATCCTTACTATGTTGTGGGTCTTGGCAGAGATTGTCTTGACGCTGTCAGGATCCCAGATAACCAAATCAGCATCAGAGCCCACTGCAATACGGCCCTTCCGTGGGTACAGGTTAAAGATTTTAGCTGCATTTGTGCTGGTCACAGCCACAAACTGGTTCTCATCCATCTTGCCAGTCACCTGCAGAGAGATGGAAGGAGGCACATTAGCCAGGATGGGACCACTATGGTATATAAACCAGACCCAGGGCTCGCAAGAGCTCCTTCTCAAACCATAATACAGCCAAGTCCACGATGTGTGACATACCACAGCCTTGTCCCAGATGATGGACATCCTCTCCTCAGTCCCGTTGGTCCCCTCGGGGATTAGGGTGAAGTTGTCCTTCCCAACAGCTTTCTGAGCAGTGTTGAAGGTGCAGTGGGCACTGCCAGTAACTTGGAGGTCCCCGCTGGAAAAAGATAACAACGAATGGGTTTTGTGCTGTCAGCCTTTTGCTAGCTGGCAAGAACCACTATTATTTTTACTAATCACTCGTCTCATGACGAGGCACATCTTGTGATGGATGCAAAGAGCTCTACTCACCAGGACAGCAGTGAGTTGAGGAAATCAGGAGTGGTTGGGTCAGGACTCAGTGGTGGGGAAGTGACAAAAGCGGCCGCCTTCGCCCAATTCTTGCTCCAGTAATGAGATCCATCAGTACCCAAGCTGGCTGTGATGGGCTCCCCATACACCACAGTGCCTATAAGACAGGAATACAGGCAAACCTGAGCAATGCTGAGCAATGTGCGTCTCTAAGCTGGCTTCCTGAAGCAAAGCATCCTTCTGAAAATGAACGTTTCCAAACCTCTACATTCCTGAGTTAATAATAAAGATATTGCTGCAGGTAAAAGCATGGAGCAGCAAAAGGTGCCTACGGTATTTCTATAAGCACATATGCAATAAAGATCTAACAAGGTTGGGTTTATTGAAGCAGGCTCTATGCACAGATCAGATAAGAGAAGACTCGTGTTAGAAAAGCTTACTGCCTAAAGAGAAAGCACATCACTGAGAGGAAGCATCAGTGTTTCTGGTTCCTAAATGCAGCTCAGGAAAACCGATTCCCCCAATGGTTCAGGGTAAATCTGTGGCAGAACCAGGAAATGAAATCACATCTTCTGACTCTCTGTCCAGGGCATTAACCACCAGTGCACCCTTCCTCTTCATTAACATTTCTGGAACCACATGAAGGAAGAGCTGATCTGTAAGGCCACGATTCTTTGCATGTTGGAATACAGCAGCACATCTGCACACCAAGCAGATGCAAGATGCTACGACTTCAAAAGCAGCACAGGCTGGCAGCCCCATGGGTCTGCTCACCAAATGAAACCCTCCCAAAACCCCTGCAAAGTGCCTGTCCACCTGGCTTTGGAGCCCAGACACCCCATGCATTCACAACAGCCTGCAAAGGATGCGGGTCAGAATCAAGGCAACCCAAGAATGGGTCAGCAGGGTCTTACACAGCTCACCATGCGGAGCACAGAAATACGGCCTTCCACCATACTGTCCCAGGGAAAGAGTGTATCAGCTGAGGCTGAACAATACATGTAGTGCCTTCATGCTGCTTCCAGAACCATGGTGACACCAGAGGAGTAGGATCAGTTTGACCAGAGGGGATCCAGCAGCAGAGGAAGGGGCTGCCTGACATCGCCTGCCCCAAATAGGGTTATGAAACCAGAACAAGGCAAAGAACACACGCTGCCTATTAATGGGAGGCCTGTCGTGGGCTGGGACATTGGGAGGATTGTTCTGCAGAGAATGAGCTCCGAGATCTGCCAGCGATGGAGTCTGCGGGGAATCTCCTCCATATAAATGCCACTGGGAGCATCTGGCTTTAAATAACAGCCGTTCTTTTCCATCTAGCAAATCAATTCTGTTCTGTTTTTGCTTTGGATAGTCCTCAGCTATGCTTCCTGTTGCTTGGGAGGGCAAGGATGATGTGTGTGGCCCTCCTGGGCCATCCAGCTGGGTAATTGCACAGCATTTAAATTGAATTATTTGAATAAAGGAGCAGAGAATGGTGTGCCATTTATACCCCTCCTTCTCCTTATAAGGAGAAAACGCAATCCGAAGTTGGCTTCCCTGGCCTATAGGATTAAGTTGCACAGACACATCAGGTTGTTTTTTTGGGGGTAATCCAACATGCAGCCACTTTGCCATGTCAACACATCTTCTCATCTCACTGTGATCTCCACTATAATGAGGGGGGGGGGGGGGTGAAGTTCATCCAAAACGGCTTGAACTGCTTCCACATCATGAACAGAGAGAGATGCTTTGGAGATCAGTCCCTCCACCAGCTCTGAACTCTCTGAACAGGAATCATGGGATCAAAACACTTCTGAGCTCACACACACACACAAACACACACGAGTCTGTTTGCTGCAGTAGGAAATCAGCTCCTCGAGCACCAAGCACCCAGATGGAAAGTGATGTCATCTGTGTATCTATTCAGGCTTACTGAGACTGCATACAATTAAACACAACCCTTCCGAGGAAAGGAGGGGAACCATCACCCCTCCTGCTTACTCACCCACCCAGAACCACTTTAAATAGAAATGAAGGGTTTAGTCACAGAAGGAGGGAGACAGGCACTCACTGCACTCTGCAGCCTTTGCTTCTCGGGGGCAAGGCAGCATGGACAGGACCTGGAAGAGCTCCTGCACCACTCAGAGCAGCACAGCTGCCTCATGGACCTCACCATGAGAAGCAGCACTCAGGGTCTGGGTCCTTCCTGCAGCATCCTCAGAGGTGGCAAGAACTCCCAGCTAACCCCAGGCTACCAAGCCCAATTCCTGCTTGGATGCCAGGCTGTGAGTTACAGCACCAGGAGCATCCATTTCACAAGCAAAGAGCTGCAACTGGTAACTACATCAGCTACTCCAACCAACTCCAAGGGGGCTCACGAGTCACAGAGCTCCACCAGGACTCCTAGCATCACTTCTGACCCCAGAAGCAGCTCAGCAGGAAGCAGTAAGGGACAGCACAGGAGCTGGAGAGACGACACAGCTTGCTGTCTCCATGGAGGTTTGTTAAGCAGGGAATTACTCTGTGAGAACATGAAGGCACATGGCTCAGTGTAGTGGGATGGGTGCGAAGAGGCTGAACAGAAAGAACAGCTTCTGGCACAGATAACAATCCCTGAATACTTCTCTGCAGGAGAGGAGACAGAAGCAGTTGCTTGGGACCTTTTGAACAACAGCCTGGACAGCAACACTGGAAAAAGAAACTCCTCCTGTAGGAGTGAAGCTTGTGTTGGCAAGGAGTTGCATGGAATGAGCTAATAGGTTGCTTCCATCCAAGGGTAATAACTTACCCTTTTTCCTGGCTTGAGCAATGACTTCAGCAGCGCTTTTGCTCATCACCTTGGTGATATAGAGAGGGCAGTTGGTTTGGTTGGCGATGGTGATTGCCCGGTTCACAGCTTCTGCCTCCACCTGAGAAACAAAGACAGCAAATGAGCAACATCCCTGCGTGACAGCACAACCCATTCTCCTTGGAGGGGAAATGAGGTAGGGGAAATGCAGGAATGAGGTGAGATTCCACCTCTCCAAATCTGAGCCAGAAAAATGAACCGTGTAATCAGGATAATTAAGAAGGCATCAAGCTACACTCCCCTCTCATTACTCCCTTTCCTCCCAGGCTGCTTCTGAATCTCTCTGCAAGCAGGCTAAGCCCTAAAGCAACCCCCCAGGTGCTTGGGGTCAGTATGGTTAAGCCCCTCCTTTAACCTAAGCAAAAATAAGCAACTAAATGTTAGCTCAGCAGAACTATTCGTGTTCCAGCCCACACGGAAGAGAGATGCTGTAGCCACATATTCTGGTAAGCCACGTTTGCAAGCAAGCCTTCTAAATTGTACCCTCCACTACGATATCTGGCTTGGGATCTGACAGAGCGTGAACCATCCCATAAATCAACTACTTTGATACTTGCAGGGAAAGCCTGAGCAAGGCTGAGGCACTACATGCTATCTGCTCTTAGAATGAATGCAATCGGGACCTTCCTAAGTCACATATCCTAATCAGAGCAGTCCAGCCGACAAACTTAATGAGAGGAATTGTCATAGCGTCTACCGCTACGAAGAGCTGCAACGCCATGGACATCTTCCATGCAAACAAAGGGAAATGAAACCCACAGCAACCAGGCACCTCGTGTCCAAAAGGAGCCCCCCCAGGGCTGGCACACGCTCAGCACTTTGCAGATCTGCAGTGCTTTGTCTCAGGCCACACTCAGCCAACCACCATCAGCCCCAGAAGCAGAACGCAGTGGCTGCCGGGCCATGCATTGAAAGGAGCACCTGAAACAAAGGAGCTGGAAGCTGAACTTGGCACAACCAGCTCCCCAAACCCAGCAGGGTTAAAGGGGTACAGCCCAGGCCTGTCACCACTCCAGGGCTGGTGACAACCCTCCCCAGGGAGTGCTGCTGCCAGAACAGGGACATTTCTGGCCCAAAAAGGACAGGCTGCAAGGAGGGCTGTTTTCTCTTCAAGGTTCCTCTGGAGCACGCCACGGTTAGCAGCAGGAAGAGGGAGGCTGAAAGGAAGAGCAAAGAAAAGCTCCATTGTTCCTCCTGAGAAGCAAGGAGCAACGTCAGATGGGCTGATGTCCCCCATGGCATCAGTTTGCAGGCACACACACTGCTCCTCTGCTGTAGCACTCACATTTCCACCCCGTGCTTCGGTTTCCTCACTTGCAAACAGGGATAAAAACAACGCCCAGCTCCGCAGCTCTGACCAAAACGCCTTCAAGCAGCTGCTGAGCAGGAAGAGGATCATTTCTGCCCAGAAGAAAACGAGGCTGCTGAATTCCTGCCTTGTGCCCAGATGCTATGGTGACAGGCACATAACAATAACCCAGCGACTAGTCCAAAGGGGAATGTTTGCAATTACCAGCATGCATCAGAAGCCCTAACACAGCAGTTCTCCTGGAAAAAAAAAAAAAAAAGAAAGAAAGAAGAAAAAAAGAAGACAGACATTTCCTGGAGCATTTTGGACTGCTTGGGCCTTCGGCGTTCCTGTGGCTGAAACAGAAACAGCCAAAAAGATGATGGATCGCTCCGAAAAGTCATCACAGAATGATCCGCTCTGCAAGCAGAGGGTTGCAGAAAGTGATGGGCGATGCTGCCTCGGGACAGGGGTGGCTCTGTGAAGGATGGGACCGAGGGCTGGCTGTGTCACCAGAGCCAGCAGTGAAATGCAAGGCTCCATTCGTGCCTTCTGCCCAACCTGCAGGCTCACAGGGGGCGCAGGACGTGGCCTCCATCAGCCAACGTAAACAGCGCTGCGTGGTTTGAAAATCACAACGGGGAAAAAGGAGGGGAGGGAACCAGATGACATCGTTTCCTGCTCTGTTTCCTATGACTTTAAAGGAGGAGAATGTGGGCTGAGAGCTTCCACCCTGCGCAGACGGCACAGCTGAGCTCAGAGCTGCCCAGCTGCTGGGCCATGTGTGCTGGGGCAGCCCTCCTCACCCCCCCCCCCACCACCAACACATTCCTGCACAGTGCAGGAGACAGATGGAGCACCAAACCCAAGCCAGGGGAGCACACAGTTCATGCTTTGAAGCTCCTGCCCTGCTAACGACGGTCTTTGAAGCAGCCAGATGAGATTGGGCTGATTTGATGAGATAGGAGCAGTCTTTCCTAAATCCACAGCAGTTATGGGGTGCTCCACAGATGAGCCCTTAAGTGTCAAGTCGGCATCTGTTCCTGCTCTCCTGATGCAAGACAAGAAATATGTCCCATTGAAACAAATGCAGGAGTGGGTGGAAGGCTCAGTGTGTTAGCTCACAACTTCCAGGAAGCAAGAATCCCAGCTCCTGGGGCCAAGCAGCTCTGCGAGGGCTCAGCCCAAGCTGAGAGTGTTCCCTTCCCTCTGCCTGCAGCAGCTGAATGATTTATGTTCCTACTGAAACGCCTCTGGATGCTGCTTGTGTGAACCAAGGGGTGGAAACTGAGGGAGAGTGAGGGCACGTGTGGATGATCTCACACATCCAGCTTCCAGCAGGACCACATCTGGCAGGCAGCACAGCCTTGTTATCTTGGGGGAACAGAGATAACTTATGGTATGTAAGTACATGGATGGACATCCCAAACCTAGAACGCCACGGTGAAGTGCTGAGCTCAGAGATACTGAAAGAAGGGAAAAGAAGAACCAAACTGAAAGGGCAGGCTGTGAGGTTCTTTCCTGCTCTTCAGATTGTTCTAAGGACTCAGAGGAAGTGAGATAAATGGGATTAGGGTGCTCAGCCCCAGAGAAGATGAGGGGTTAGGTGTGCTGAAGTGCTAGCCTAGGACCTGAGGCTCAGCTCCTCTCTCTGATACACATTTTCTGTGCCCTCAGTAAACCATTTGGGTCCCTCATGGTAAAAAAATAAAAAATAAAAAAAATCCACCACCTGTACAACATTCATCTAACAATGAAATACAGCAGAAGATACAAGTGCCTAAAACAATGTCACTCTGCTTTAGATACCTGATGGGAAAGCAGTGCCTTCCCAGACCCTCTCCAATAACCAACAGAAAGAGATGAGCATTTCCAGAGGGTGAATTAAACCTCAGGGTGGAAGAATTGTTCCCTGAAAGCACTCTTCCCCCCAGCAGAAAAGCTGAGGGGGTTCCTCACTTTCTCATAAGCACCCACTGTAGTTAAGCCTCTAGAAGGGAACAGTCACTGGTTATTTAGTAGGAGTTAGTCCCTAGAAGAGAGTCCTTGCCTCCTCCCTTATCCCATATAGCAATATTGCTTATAGCCAGAATGAAATCCAGCTCCTGGCCACATCCATCCCAATGGGAGCTACCCAATGGCAGTGCAGAAATGGTTCAAGCTGGGGGAGTGAAGGCAAAAGCATCCTCACCTCTTCAGGTCTGCTCAACACGTGCCCTTCAGGGCCTGTGATTCCCAGCTCCAGGATCCTTTGCTGCTCCTAAGGCAGATGAAAAAAAGGCAGGAAAAAAAAGAGGATTTAAAGCAATGTGCATTATTCTTGCAGCGAACACAGCTGTGTGAAAGAGGTACAAGCATCTGTCCTAGTTAGTGGTCACATGGGGCTTTGCATGAGGGCCTTAGAACCAGAGTTCTGTCCAATATCTACTGCTGAGAATAACCAGAACTCTACAACAGCCCTGCTGATTTGCTCACAGGAGGCTGGGGAAGCCTTGTATATCAATTTGCTTCAAATTGGGTTCACATGAGCTTCCACTGCTCATTCACATCTATAAAACGGCCCCTCTACAATGTCAAAAACCAGCATCTCATGGAAACAGCACCCAGCAATTGCAGGCAGCTGGGCTCAAAGACCCAGGTGGTCTTCTCCCCACTGAGACAATGCAGAAACCCTTTACAATGCCACATGCAAGAGGCACAGTGAGCTGCAGATGGGATTAAATCCAATTAGTAACGCTTCCTCTCTGTGGCTATTTCAAGGACTCCAAGCGTCAGCATTCCAGGTACTACATGAAGTTGTTTTCCTTCTCTGAGTTATTGCAGGGCATTCTTCTGCATGCAGTGGCAGTCACAGCCAGGCACAGTCTTTCAGTTATGGGCAGAAAGGCAGAGATGGCCAACAGCTGCCCCAAAAACCTGACTTATCCCTGACAACGAAGGGAATGACGTTCAGTGCACACCTTGATGCAGCTAAGTTGTGCTTTTAAGTGGCTCAAAGATACCCTGGTTGCAAAGAGGGACGTTGAGTTTAAACCTCTCCCAGCAGTTTGAAGTTGATAATCCACAGAATAAACTGAGCATACCTCGGCAATGATGTCACCATTCTCAGCATGCACTTGAGCTGTGGCACCAATATCCCGGATAACACTCAGGACCTCATAGATCTGAAAGAGGGAGAATACACATAATGATACACACCGTGGCCTACAGCTGTACATTGGACCTCCTTTAGCATGCAGAATTTGTCAGAATGGAGGAGAGTGGAGTGTGATTTCCCACTCTGCAGTGAGTTTGACAGGGCTCAGGTTGACTAACCCACAACTGATGCCTGCTCTGTTAATGGCCGCTCATTAAAATGCTCACCAGAGTCATTAGAGGTAACTGCCATCCACCACTGCCTCCCACACAGTTCCAAATGACTCCCAGGCATTCCTCTCCTCCCACCACGTTTAGAAATATAAACTATCCGTCTCAACAATTAGCCATGCTCAGATGGATCCACTGGAAGGGCAAACAGGAGGGCAGCTCCTTTCTCAGGTCCCAGTGGTTCCAACACCACAGCCCCAACCCCACTTTCCGGACCAGGATGTGTTTGTAAACTGAAACTCATGCCAGAGATCTCATTGTCCTGCCCTGTGTTGATGCAAAAAGCAGCAATTTATAGAACTGCCACTGCTTCCACACCAAAGCAGTTGGGATCAACCCTCCATTCCCTCAAAACGAGTTTTACCATTGCTGTCCCTTAGCCAAGACTTGAAAGAATTCCTCGAGGCAGAGCTCTGGGTACTGTTATAAACCTCAGGTACTGTTAGGTATACAAAGATAGAAACCAGAAGAATGCTAGAGCCAAACATAGTGAATTTAAACCCTGATAGAGACTGATAGCAGCACGTGACCATTCCTACCTGCGAGTCAGACAGCTGGAAGCGGTCTTTGAAAGCCATATAAACCAGGAATGAATTCACACCTAGAAAGGGAGCAAAGGAACTGTCTTTAGCATACAGACTGCAGGCACAGATAAGGCTACGAAACTCAGGACAGAAAAAAGGCACCCCCCTCCATCAGCCCCTTATCAAGCAGTAATTATAGACGATACACTAATTACTTTAACCTGCTGTGAAATGCATGCATGTGACGTGTATGCTCTCTTATCAAATCAGTCTGAAGGCAGTAAATCTACAAGCAGGATGGATACAAGCCTAAGGATGAAATGTCATGGAAAACACGGAGGGGAAAACCTGTGAGGTTGCTTAATTCAGCTCTTCTGGCCCTGATTCTTCCCCTGCTTACAGCAGTTCCACATCTGAAGCGATCACCTACCTGCACTCACGACACAGAGTGTTTGATTTTCAAGTTCAAGCTGATGGGTTTCCACTGAATAAAGGTGCTCCTCTGCCTGGCAGCAGCCAAAGGCTCACCTCTGTACATCAGCACTGCCCACATCAGTGGGACAAGATAACAACAGGGCCCGACGTCATGAGGATGTAAGGATAAAGTGCATCTGAAAAGCCAGTCTTCAAACATACGGGAAGCAATTCAGAAGAGTAAGGAGGGGAAAGGCTTCCCTGAGCTTCCTCTGACTGCACGTACCGTGATCTTTAACCAGAGCTTCCATCTCCTCCTGGACGCCTTTGTGCCACTCGGTGATGTCCACGTGCAGGGAGTAATCACAGCACGATTTGCTGTCTGCCCATTCTCTCCACTGGTCAAATGCAGTCAGCAAACTGGTCCCGGGCTCAGGAACCACATGATCAACTGGGAAAGACAACAAAAACACCAGTAAGCTGCTGCAAAGCCAAGGCATCCCTCTACCCCTTAAGATATGGGCTGGTTTTTGCTCCACATCCCAAACAAGAGGCAGTGCAAAGTGAAGAACAAGCAGGACCAACAGCCTGTCCTGGCTGCAGACACAGCCCTGCTGCCCACGCCATCCCTACAGTCCGATTTCAGCCCTGCACTTTGGGTCCAACTGCACCTGGGCTCATAAGCAGCTGCAGCATATTTCCACCAGTCTTACAGAACCACCTCAAATGGTAACTGAAGGGATTTGGTAACAAAGCCTTCAGTCTCCGAGGTGTGTAAAGGCTGTACAAAGGCAAGAGGATTACCCAAACCAACCCTATTTCCTGCAAAGTTACCCACTCCCTCTCTGCCTTTTGCAAGACAGCTAGCAAACAGCTGTTCAAATATTTGCTTTTTTTCCAAAAGGCCATGCCTGCCCCTCAAAGCCCTGCTCCAGTTTGCAAAGGGAAGGATGTGACATGCAGCTCTTTGTCCATGTACCATTGGCACAGCTGCAGCTTGCACCGTTGGGGGCTGAAGGGTTCAGGAATAGGAGGGCTCTGTCTGCTCATGAGGATACAGGCCTCTGCCCATTAAAGAAATCTGTGCTATGGGTGAAAGCTCTGACACTTGCTTGGCATCAGCTCACAGATGTCGTTTTCATCACCTCTGGGAGAATGAAGCCAAACTCAGCTGACAAACAGTCCTGCCGTTGGGAAAACCATCTGATTTCTCCTCCACCAGCTCCTCCTCTCCAATGGTCAGAACCCTTCCACGAGCTTCCAGACTGAATTGTTTCCTGGCCATTCTGCAGCCCATTGTCACTCTGCCAAAGTTAATCTTCAGCTTAAACAGTACGAACAGCAAGGAGAAAGATCACATTCCCTCTGCATTACCAAAGGGACATGGAGGAAACCCAGGTTTGCAGACATGGTGCAGTCTTAACACAAGAGCTGTCTTCCTCAGCCTGCTAGCTAATTAAAAAGCCAAAAAATCCCATTTGATCTCAATGGCACCACAGTCATAAATCCATCTCTGCTCAGACGAAAGGTGCTGTAAGAGTGCTTTCAGCCCCCAGACAACACATGGCCTATGGGCATTAGGGAATTCTGCATGAGGGCAGCAAAGGGTTAACACTACAGGCTATGCAGCCCAGCACAGAGCCCCTAGGACCAGCTCTGGTGTTTGGGATCAGAGCTTTATCACTATCCCATTTCAAGTGCTGCCCAAGTATGACTAATGGGAGTTAGTGGAGGGAGTGGGGGAAAGGGACCTCTACCAGACCTCTGACAAAGTCAGACCACAGCTGGTTATAATAAGGATAAGGGACGGAGGTAATGGGAGATATGTGCATGAAAGTCAGCTCTGGGGATTTGGGATGTGTCCTACGGAAGCTGTGCCGCCAACACATCCTGCAGCAGCTCCCTGGAGCTCACTGACAGCCATACAACCCATCATCCCCCTCCAGACAGAATGGTTTGCTTCCATTGCAGCTCTCTGCCAGGCAAATACTACCAATGATCCACTTGGTTACATCCACTTGGTTACATCCACATGGAAGGACCAAGCTAGAGGTAGGCTCAGGTATGCAAGCTAACCACCGGCCTCCCCAAAACTGGGATCCAACAGCTGCAAAGAGATTTGGGGAAGCAGCACAGGGCTGCTCTGCAGCCACACCTGACCTGCAGCACAGGGGAAGGAGCTGCATTCATTGCAGTCAGAAAGGCTGCAAAAGGCCACGAAGATTATCGAGCCCAACCATCACCCATCTGTGCTGCTGCAGAGGCAGCAGACGCTGCACAGAAGGCACAAGAAACACAGATGTAAGCCCCAAGTTCCAGTCTAGAGGTAATTCAGGCATGCAAATGGCTTCTCAATTTTACCAGCTCTCATTCCTACGCTGCAAGATCACGTCCTGCATCCCTCCACGCGATGGCTTGGGGGGGCTTAGTTTTTGTTTGGTTGTGTTTTAGTCAAAACACAATAGCTAGAGCCCAGATGAGCAAGAATGAGCCCAGGTCCCCTCAAGGAGAAGAGTTAAGACTGATTCTTTGCCTGCTGTTAAATCAACCAAGTGTTGCAGCTACTTCTGCTTACCGGGTACGGGTAGGGACTGCCCTGACACAGCTCAGAGCTCCTTCCAGCCCTCAGGCAGAGCTCAGACTGCAACAAAAAGCTTTTTCTTTACGGTCCCCGTGCAGAGAGCAGAGCAGAGCAGCAGATGAAAGCTCCATCCGCTCCGTTCCCACAGCCCTGAGCTTCCTGAGATGACCCCCGGGTGGAAGCATGGATGTGAGGTCTCCTGACCCAGCAGAGCACACAGCTGTGGGGGTTTGCCATGTGAAAAGCAGAGCGCTACCCAACCTCAGTGAGTGCTGCTCCCCAGGGAACCCCCCCAGCTCACTGTCGTGCCTGCAGGACACGTTCAAGGCAAACTGTTGCAACACACTGCAGTCACCCCTTTGCTCTCCAGACCACTGCAGCCTTCATCTCGCCTTGCTTCCAAGCCCAGATGTTTTCTTCCTGCTGTACAAATGATGTCAGCTGCTGAGCACTGAGGAGGAAGCTGCCAACTCACTTCGAGCTCAAAGCTTCACTCCAAAAAAAGAAACAAAAGGAAGAAGAAGAGGCAGAAAAGGAAAGAACGATTCAGTATCACTTCATTAATGCTGAAACCTCGAGGAGGAATTACAGAGCTGTGGTCCTCAGAGCAGTTCCCTGCGTGGCACTGAACTTCAGCTCCAACCCTCTTTGCTTCTCAGTGGCAAAGCTTGGGTTTGGATTGCAGTGGTTTCTCAGCTCGGAGCAGCAACCATTCTGTGGGTTTATCTTTTACCTTTCTGAGATACAGAATCCAAACTGCAAGAGGCTGCAATGCAAGCTGGCCTGCATCAGGAACGTAACTGCTCCACGGGAGGAAAAAACAAGAAGATGATGTATTTTACACATCAGCTCATTTTTCTCTTGATAAACTGATGGGATTCCAGCACTGCTGGACAGTTTATTTGTCTTTATCTCAGACAAAGCAAAAGTTCACCGCTCTTTGGAATGCAGTGGGATTTGAGCACCTGTGCACCCACATGGCATCATCAAACAGCCTTTAATTACCCCTTTGATGTGCTGGGTTTTGTTCTCCCCCCCCATAACACTGTTTATGTGGTGCATCTGTACTTCCAACTATTTGCTCCCACCCACTCACCACCCATGGCTGTTTTCTGCCCCTCTCCTGATCCTTTGCTCTCCTCCTTGGGCAGATTAATCAGCTCAAGATTAAAAGCAGACAATAAGCTGAAGTGAGACAACAGCACTAACCACTGTGAGCTTATCTGTGTGGCTTCCACATCCCAGGGCTGGCGTCCAGCCACATGAAACGTTGTGTATCCTATCATCCCATACGGCTGAATGCTGCAAGGAACAGATAACACTCAGCATTAAGTCAAAGGGGAAGGAGAAAACTTAGAGGCACTGATTTAAAGGGAACTTTGAGTCACAGAATGGTTTGAGTTGGAAGGGACCCTTAAAGGCCATCTGTTCCAACTCCCTGTAGTGCACAGGGATACCCACAGGAGCTCAGAGCTCCATCCAGGCTGACCATGGGTGTCTCCAGGGATGGGGCATCCACCATCTCTTGGGGCACATTGGTTTCTTCTTCCCATTGGAGCTTTCCCAAAGCACGGGGCTGTCTGCAGCTCTGCCCCAGCAGCACCCAGTTGGAGAACAGAAGTAATGGGTAGATGGGATCATGGGCCACTTCACCAACAGCCTACAGGATGCTTTGGGGCTGAAAAACATCACTTCTAAGATCTCAAATAAATGCAGGTTAAGAGCCCAGCTCAAGAGAAACGATTGCTTTTCTGGACCTCAGTGGCACAGCTGAATCCAGCCCTGCATTGGAAACAGAACGTTATTTGTTGGATGGACGCCCTGATGGGTGGGGATTAATGGGTTTTATGGCTTCCTGGTATTGTGGCATGTTCAGGTTTTTTTTCTTTTCTTTATATCCTGCCTCATCTGAGCAGGGCTTGGCTCACTAACCGCTCTTCCTGGAGTTTCTATTAATAGCTTTTTGCTCCCAGCTTTGCCCTCTAAAGCCTTTTTTCGACCAGTTTAATTATGTGACATCTAAAGCATGCACGAAACTCTTCCTCTGTCTTTGGCTAATGAATGCCACTACCAGGAAAGAGAAAAACTATTTGATATGGACAATATAAAACTGAATTGGGCCAAAAATATGGCCTGTGTTGTATGTATGTCATACAACCACGTGTGCAGGGTTCCATTCACTGTTATAAGCTGCAGTTGTGTGCATTATTTCAGGCTCCGAGCAGCACAGAAAGCACCCATTGTGTAAGAGCAGCTTAAAAGGTGTAAATCCTCAATATTTAATTGTTAGCAGTCAGATTTTAAATAGCAGCTTGATTACTATAAACACATCTGCCTTTTTAATACTACTTAATCTTCGCGGCCACTGCGTGTGATGAAATCCGGTGTATTTATTGAGCTGTATGTACTGTTGGAAGGTATTTTATGGAAGGGTTGTCATCAAATTCAGCCCTGGTGATTGCAGAGCTCCCTGCAATGACGACTGGAGCTGCTGCTGCTCTGTGGCTGCAGCAGTGCTCTCCTGGCACTGGGGTGGACTGGGAGAGATGCTGTGAAAGCGAATGGGATCCAATCAATACACATGAAGCAGAAGTCAGGCCCTTGACCAACCCAAGAGAAGATTAATGCCATAATCAGAGACCTTATTTCATCCCAAGGTTTCCAACTCCCAGCTGTAAGATGCCACAATCCCTTCTATTGTTAAACACCATAACCAAGGTCAAGGCAGTGTGCCTTGTCCACTGACAGCACTGTTCGAAAGCCAACTCTCAGCTACAGGACAGAGACCTCAGCTGTTCTTCTGAGCTCCGAAATCCCCACTCAAACAACCTGGAAGAGCCTCACATCTCCCATGTTCCCATTTCAGACAGTTCTTCCCCTAAAACACACTCCAGGGCGTATTTATTCAATCTAGGACAAGGAAGGATTGCTACCAGATCACCCTTAAGCTCACTGCTTCACCTACCTGACGTACCCAAGCTGATGCCTCAGCCATAGAAAGACAACGAGGATATAAACAAACACATTTCTTAGCACCTCACAGTGAGAATTAGTTTGCACTGCTGGGGGCCCTACACCCCAGTTATGTTTTCTGAAGAACAGAAGGGATCATTCTGAGGAGTAACAGCTCTGCACCCAACGGCACATCCCATGCCAACACAACCACACCGAGGTCGTTCACTTGGGAGCATCTGCTGGACCAGCAGAGGGAAAGGCAGTCAGTGACACCATGGGTTGCTTTCTGTCAGTCTCGATGCAGTTTGGCTCCGTGCAGAGGAAGTCAGAAGCTGGACAGGACTCAGAAGGACTGGATATATCCACGCCGGTGACATTTTCAGACTGCAGTGTTCTGTTACTCCCCCGCTGATATCACGTAGATATTTCCCTTGTCTTTTTAGCTGTCTGATCAGATCCAAAATATGATTAATGATGTCTTCTGGACACAAATTTAAGGAACAGCAGGCTGTACGTCCAAACAATAATTACTAACCCCAACTCCACAGTCAGAATGACTGCATCTTTAGATGAAAGAAAGGTCCCAGCCCCTCACAGAGCAGGTTCATTGCACACCCAGGTCATGGCAAAGGAGGAGGGGGGCCAAGTTCAGAAGAGATATTCAAGTGATTCCAAACCTTACACCCTCCTTTAGGCACACTCCACACTTGAAGCCCAATACTCCAAAGGCAAACTGGCCAGAATGCTTTGGGGAATGGGACTGAGAGAAGCACTGCTGCAGCCGTGGAGCTCAGGTCAAGGCAAAACACAACCACAACAACAAATGCAACCACAACAGCACCCAGGGGGCAAAAGTGTGATCAGAAAGAAGCGGACACGCTGTCCCTCTCAGGTCAGCAGAGCTCTCCCCTGCCCAGCAGGCTTTTTCCACTGATTGGGAAGCTGGAATGGTGCTGGGTCTGCACTGCTGTCCCCAGGAACATGCTGTGGTTCTCTGCCTTCTACCATTGCCCACCGCTGCCTCATAGGAACACAGAGATGAAGAGGAGCACACTTGTAAATGGGAATG
This sequence comes from Gallus gallus, assembly GCF_016699485.2. NCBI lineage: Eukaryota > Metazoa > Chordata > Aves > Galliformes > Phasianidae > Gallus > Gallus gallus. The sequence continues at coordinate 535,739 of NC_052553.1, forward strand.
TTTGCAGTGAGGCTCTTCCAACCCACACTAATAGCAGAAGCTCACACAGACAAGGCTCTGTCTTTTGTTCCCACCACAGACCAAACCTTTACAGCCATCCCTCATGTTCATGACTTCAGTTTCATTCCTGGTAGCTAATAGATCAAGAGCTGCAGGGCAGCTTTATGGGCCATTTCCCCCCTTCTATAGGGTGTCTGCATAGCAAACTGCTCCACAAACTAACAGGAGCAAATGCTGATCTTGGAGCCACAGCCAAACCCTACATGACAGAAGAGCATCTACAGCTTTTCCAGCTACAGTGACTTCACCAAACTACTCTGCTCCATGGTGGGCAAGGAGTCTCTGTCCATCAGTCTGAGAAGTCATCTGAACCCCAGCAGGGCTGAACTCATTCCTTTGGACACTACACTGAAAAAAAAAAAACCCATCTGAAATAAATCAAACTCTTGGAAAGGGACGGATCAGATCCCATGCCCCGAGCTGGGAAGAATCCATCATGGACACATGTTTATGGCTGAGATGTTATAACTGTTGGGTTACAGTACCTCTTGCCATGCAATTATTTGGGAACTTCCCCCCTTCCTCCTCTTTGTGCTGTGTAATGGCATGGGATGGTTCTCACGGAGCTCCTCCACCAGCTCGTGTTGCCCATAGGCTGCACTAGGGAATGGCATTCATATGTAAACCACCACAGAGACACACGTGCTGCACACATGGAACTGCTTTCAGGAGCTGAGCAACCTGCTGAAAATATGCCCTAGGAGTGGTCAGGAAGGGGAACTTCCAATAGCACAGCCCTTTTGGATGGGCTCTGAAAACTCACCGTGAGGTTCCCCAGCTGCATCAAACTCAATGGTTCCTCCCACTGCTTAAAAGCAGGCAATTCAGAAGCATGGAGAAATTAAGTGATGTGCCCATTGGCAGCACCAATGGTGTTGTACCAAAGGAAGAAAAGAGTCCTCCCAGCAGCCATAACTCCTCAATGCCCATGGCTGCATTCCTTCCCATTGCACACGGCTGCCACGGGAGTCGGAATGGTGCAGAGATGCACACACAGCCAGCAATCAGAGCATGATTAGATGATACTAGACAAGAGGAGCTAATTGGTATTCCCTTAACACTTCTTCCCAGCAGAAAGATTAAAAGGGTCCCATTTCTAAGAAACAGAGGAGATCCAGGAACTGAAGGCACAGTGGCTGAGAGATGGAAAAGGGCTCTGCTGACTCAGGGCACCAAATTCCACCGCGCCGACAGCGCCCACGCGAGAAATAACGTGCTTTGTTCTGCCATCATCTCTTTCAGGCATCATTTGCTTCCTTCCCCTGACAAGCAAAGCTAATTCCCAGTGTGGAAAGCTAAAGTTCCTGTCTGACAAGGATGGTTTCTGCTGAGTCAAGCTCACAAGAAGGCAAAAGAAGCCAAAGAACACCGGCAGGAAGGCAGCAACCCATGCAGAGCCAACCGTGCCAAGGGAAGGGCTGGAGGCACCATTTCCTGCTGCTTTTAGGACCTTGCCTCAACTTGAAGGTAATTAAGGCAGGTTATCTTGCAAGATTTGATACGTGCCCTGAAAACCCATCACAGACAGCATTAACAAAGGTGGGTTTTTGTCGTTTGGGTTTTTTTGATGGTTTCTTTTGTTGCTGTTGTTGTGTATGACTGCTTTTCAGCCTCCAGTAGACAAGCTTTAGACAGTGATCATCTGCTCAGGCAGCTGAGGACCCAGCTCAAACTTGGCAGCACACAATATGCACTGTCAAGTGATACCCATTAGCTCCATCCTTCTGCGCGTCATCTGTAAGGCACGGGACTGGGGGGCTGAGAGCACTGGGCACATGAAAGGAAGGGAAGCATTTAAAAGCAGCTCTTCAAAGAGCAGAACGTGGACTCCATGCAGCGGGAAAGCAGCACAGCCATCCCGACCATTACATGGAATAAGAGGGATTAAGTGCTATTGCATAAACATACAACGCTGGTTACTTGTCTTGAGCGAGTGCCAAATCCCTCTTTTCAGATGCATGGAAAAATGTAGGTCAGTTCCATCTGCAGGAAGACGGCTGCACTGTCAGCGCCGTGGACATTTCAGCATTCATTTGTGCAGAGCTACATTGGAGTATCCAGGCTGCAGCACGTGCAGGACGGCCTGCAGCCACTCCTTCCTCCCCATGGAACAAAACAAAGAGTGCTGGGACCTCTGGCAGAAATCAGGGCTGCCAAAGATGCAGAAGACCAGAGAGAAGGGAGGGATGGTGTGCAGAGCAGCGCTGGGAAAGACAGAAGATGGGAAAATAGGGGAAATCTACTTACAGGCAGGCTGTGCTGAACAGCAGTGGTTCACAGGAGTCCATCCCCAAGCTGCTGATGTTCTAAGAAAGGAAGGTGGCTCAGCCAGCAGAAAGGGCCACCAAGTGTGGCATCAGCCAGAGCCAGGGACCACCACCTCCTGCACAACCTCAGGCAAAGCAGCACAGCTCCTAATTGCTCCTCGTAGGAGCAGCAAAGAAGCTACAATCACTGCAGCCCAAAGGGAATCCAATGCACAGAACAACATACAACGTCCGTCAAGGACCGAGCAGCTGCATCCTTCTGTGCTAACAGGCAGGAGATATCAAGGACTTGGCAGGTTGGCTCCAGCAAGGCCCCATAGCAAAGCCCAGCAGAACAACAGGCACAACCCCAGCCAGCAGAAAGCAAAGAAGGGACAGCAGGAAGAACAGGCAGCAGGGCAGGCTGTCAGCCCATGGGTCCCACGATGCCTAATGGACTTAGAGGGGCTTAAAGCTGGAGCAGTGCAGCACACCGCAGGGGAGTGCCCATCCCTGTGTGCAGACAGACTTTCTCATGAATGATTTTAAGCCTGGTCTGAATGAAAGCACCAAACACACCAGCAGGGAGCTGGAGGGCAGCGAAGTGAGTGAGGTTAAGCATGAATTGGTGCAGAGCCCAAAGAGCAGGGGGGTATAAAAGGCACTGAGAACCAGAGAGAGGAGAGAAAGGGCCGGAGGGACTTTGCACTCCTGTGTGGTCACATCATTATCTTAATACCAGCATCCAAGGGAAGCCTCTCCCCATACAAACATCCAACATTCAAACAAGTGGATGTTTCCATTACATTTCTAGAGAATTAAACATTTCTCTGCTGCAAAACTGCCAGCAGCTGCTGGAGGTGAAGCAGGCATACACTGCTGCCTGGCATGGCTGTCCTTCACTGCACAGTTCCTCTTTATCTGTGCTTCTGGGTGCAAAAAAGGAACAAAATTTGGGCTGGTCTCTGCAGAAGACACAGCAGTGCACACACAGCCATAGGGTCCCCATTCATCACAGGGGGGGTGGATTAACCATTCTATGACTGGGTGAGGTGCTGCAGCTCTGTGGCGGCTGCCTTTGGGCTTGATTGCTTGCTTTATGCTCTGTGCATGACTGCTGGATCACATTGCTCCCTCTGTTTCCACCCTTTTCCTTTGCACACCATTCAGACTCTTCCTCTCCACCAGGACAGGACTAACCCTCATAGCAACCCAGCAACCAGTGGGGCTGTAGGTGACCTCCATGCCCTGGTGGATCTAACTTCACACTGTGCCAGCTTGCCATTGCCCCAGAACGCTGCCTGGCCCTTCCTTAAGCCCTTCTCCAACCTCCCTCTATTCCACTTGCATCTCTGAAGCCCAAAACCTGAGCGGTGAGGCACCATACCAGGTTGGAATGACCCTTCTAAGCAGCTGCACTTTGAGATGGTGATCTCTCAGGATAACCCAGGAGCTGTGAAGTCACCTCGCCTGCACTGCTGAGTGGAGCCCAGCAGCCAGCACTCTCCTGAAGAGCCCTGCCATCCTGCTCCAGCCCTCCCCGTAACAGCAGGGTAAAGCATTAAGAAGCAGAGTGCATTCCATTCAAAGTTCCCCTTCGTGTTCTGAACCTCCCCAGATACAAAGCTCATATCCCAAGTGCATATTCTCCATGTTATTAGGATAACTGCTAGTCAAGTTCAAAAGGCAGCTGGCTCCCAAGTCACCAAGCCAAACAGAGCTATAATTTCTCCTCACTGTAATTTCTCCCTATGATTATAACAGCGGTTGACTGAGTCAACACAGGCAATGTCAGCAAGCAGTTGGACTCAAATACAGCAGATACCCAGGAAGAAGCAGTACTGGGATGGGGGGGGGGCTGAAACGTGCGTGGGAGCTGCCCTGGATGGATGCTGCTCTCACCAGGACATTAAACAGGCCAGAGGATCAGGGAGCCAATAAATATACACAGCTTAGCTTTGTCCTTTCTGCAGGGTGAGAAGCAGAGAGGGGAAATCCTGCTTCTGCTGAAGTCAGGGGGAGTCCGACTGTGGATGTCGAAAGGGATTTTACCCATCACAACTAATAAACAACCAAAGGATCACAGGGCTTTAAGAGACCACCCTGCTCTTAATTTCTCTAATAGCCCCAGGGAACACCCGAGGGCATCAGCCTCCCTCAGGCTGAGACAAAGGGTGCTCACAAATACCATCTTTAGCTCAACATACACTCCATGGGCTCCACAGGTGAGAAAAACACTCGTAAAAGGACAACCTCAGGCTGAGCCCTTTACCCAAACTCCAGAGGATCATTCTCTTTCCACAGAACATGGAATCATTAAGGCTGGAAAGACCTCTGAGACCACCAAGCCCACCCCACCGTGCCCAATGACCACATCCTACAGTGCCACATCTCCATGGGACACCTCCATGGATGATTGATGACCCCATCACCCCCTGGGCAGCTGTGCCACTGCATCACTGCTCCTTCAGAGAACAAACTGTCCCTAACACCCAACCTGGCACAACTTAATGCCACTCCCCCCGTCCTATTGAATACAGAAACAGGGGGAGCTCGGGGAAGCTGGACAAGCTACAGCCCCATACACCCTTCTCTTCCAAAGCCTGCTGCGGATCATCCTGGAATCCTCCCCTCAACCACTTCATTCCAACGTTAGAAATGGGAGAGAGTCCAAGTCTTCCCCAAGCAGTATTCTCCTGAGACACGCAGTGCTGCTCGCCCTCTGCTGACACAACCCGCAGCAATGCTGTTCTAAGGCAGGGATGGAGAAAGGAGTGCAGCAAATTACGCCTCCAGAAGAATAATTGCATCACGGTGCCTCGCTTCAGCCCCGCACAGCAAACCCAGTTTTGCTTCTCCGCGTGCCAGCCGGGCCAGCTGGAGCCTCACAGTGTGCCTTTGGCATTGGGGTGGGCAGAGACAGAAGGATCACAGCAGGAATGCCTGCTCAGAAAAGGAAATCGGCCCCAACTTGAGAGAGGAGAGGGCTCAGAAAGAGAAGGGCTGGGCAGAAAACGGGGCTGCTGTGTTTGATACCCGTCAATAACCCCACGTTCCCATAGTGGATGCTGCAGCAATGAGATTACTGAGAAGGGGAAGGGCAGTAAATAGGAACAGGGCTTGGAAACAATAGATTACATTCTGGAATTCCTGCGTGCTTCCCTCGGATGCAGCCCATTAAAGGGACAACATTCATGGGATCCAAGCTGAAAGAGACAGCAGAACCAACCTGGGCAAACCAGGTGAGAATAACATGCAGATGGGATTGGAAAGGGCAGGGGAAGCTCTAAAAGGGGGCTTTCCTCCAGTTTCCCCAACCCAGAATCACATCATGAACACCATTACACAGACATTTAGGTACTGCAGCCATAGAGCCAACCAACGTGTGTGCAAACAGAGAGGCTTAAGCACTGCTGAAGTACAACTGAGACCCAGCTGACCCCTTGGAAGTAAAGGGCTGCTTTAGAGAACTTGACTTTCTGCTTCCAATGGTCCCCTCCTCTGGGGGAAATAATGCTCTCAGAGCCCAGACACGGATGACAGAGAAAGTTATTTTGATCTAATTCAGCTTAACAAGGAAGAACAAAGTGATGACTCAAGTGGACAACGTGAACCAGGTGTGCCAACTGCACAGATAGCCAATTAAACAAAGTCAATGAACTGAAGCTGGAAAGCAAATCCCATTTAAGAGGTATTAACTTAGACTGACAGCAAAGATTTAGAGGGGAAAAAAATGGATATCAGTGCATAAAATTGAGAGCACCCACAGCTGCACTCCCAGGTTCCGTTCCCTGAAGGCAGGAGGTTATCTCCACACTCAAACTTCATGCCCTGAATTGATAACATTATGGAAAATAACTTCCCAGGTTATTTCCTGACCACGTTCACACAGCATTCAGCATGGGTCAGGCCCAGAACAAGCTCTGTATCCAAAACAGAGCATGGCTGCATTGGCACCAGTGGGTTCCAATGTCTCCCCATTGGGACAGGAATCAGAGGCTCTTCTCTAAGAGCTGAGGATGCTCTCAATCATAAGGAGCTGGGTTTGAACCAAGGAGAGCGAGGGCAGCTCCTGGCTGTGCCTCACATCCCTTTATATGCACCTGGATGGGATAAGAGCCACCAGGACTTGTTCTGATTTGTATTCTTTCATTTCCCTGCATCTCAGCTCTCCCCCCCGAGGAATGGCAGCACCTCAAGAGTACATGAAAAAAAATGCACTGTGTTCAGATATTGGGCTGCTTTACACCTTTGTCCCTCATTGCCACATGCAGCAACACCCTGCAGGACGCCCTGTCATGGCTTACACGTGACCCATTGCACTGCAGTGTTATATTTTATATTCTCCAGCCCTAACAAAGACAACACCAAACTTGTTCAGCCAACATCAGTGGGGTCAGAGAGTCTGGAAGTCACCTAAGAGACAATGGAGAGCCAGAGGGGAACACGATGGGTGTCTGACCCTGCAGGACGCTCAGCCCATCTCTCTCTCTTTATTTTGGGATGCTTTCATTTCCCGATTCCTGTCTTCCTCCAAAAGAGGATATGAGCACAAAAGGAACATCACTTAATTGATGATTCCAAAAATCCCAGTGCCAAAACTGTGTGCGTCAGGTCGGGACCATGCAAATCCTAGAAGCTGGGCCACTTGTTTTAAAGACACATCGGCACACAGCTGCTCAGCAGGAACTGCACTACGGACACCAACCCTTCCCCTGACAGCCCTGCAGGATGTAACTGTCCCCTCTCCTGCTGTAAGTGCAGCAACTGCTGTTCCAGAAAGGCTGAGCTGTACAGATGAGCGAGCACAAAGCTCAGCCATCACTGAGAAAGGGAACAGACATGGGGTATCCAGGGTGCTGCTCATACTGGAGCCAGAGCTTGAAGTACCAACATCAAACTCTGCCGGCAGGGATAGCGAGAGGGAAGTGGCTGACAGCTGCAGACGTGGAGACTGCAGTGCTTCATCCCCACTCCCTGCCCCTACACAAGCTTTGCTCAGCAACCTGACCAGCCACGGGAACCCCCCTGCTGCTGATACACCCCTCACAGCCTCTCTGTGGGCTTTCTAGTTACCACTGGAGAAAGGTAAAGCTCTCCTGGAATAGAGAAGCAGCCAAGCTTACTGATCATGGTGGTGCCCCCAGCCAGCGCAGCCTTGGTCCCTTGGAAGAAGTCATCAGCAGAAGTCATCCCCTGCTCTGGCATCTGGAAGCGGGTGTGAACATCGATCCCTCCAGGAATCACCATCCTGCCGTGGGCTTCGATGGTTTTCACTCCTCCGGGCACGATGAGATTCTCCCCTATTTGCCTGGCACACAGGTTGCAAACAGGTCAGACAGACAGCAGACGAGGCACACGCTCTGCAAACACACACCCTGTGCTGCTTAACCCGGCCACTGTTTTCCTTTTCCATATAAAGCAAAGCACAGGGCCAGCTGATACAGTTTTATTCTTCCCCTTGAAGCAGCTGCATAACTGGGAGCAAAGCATGCAATTACTTCAGGACCTGGGGGGAACATTAGGTTAAAGAGGAAGGAAAAGCAGGAGCCACGTTGGCAGCCAGCTGGAGAAGGAACCAAGCACAGCAAGCAAGCAGCTCTGCTGGGACAGGACTGGGTCACCAAGTGGCAATGCAACACCCAATGCTGGCTATCCAGCAGCAAGATGGATGTTAACACAGGTTTGGAAGCACAGATAACACTTTTGCCTCTGTCCTTTCCTTCCATGCGTAAGTATTACATAGCTCCTGCATGAACAGGAAGGATACACAGTGCTGGTGGGAGCTCCTCTCACCCACTGGTTGTGAAAAACGCAATGGTGGGTGACACAGGGCAATTAATAAGCTGCTTGTGGCTGGCTCCTCTAACTTCTAACCTTGATGAACAAAGCACATGTGCTGCCTGTGAGAGCCAGAACAGGAAAACTCCTTGTTTGTAACCTCTGGCTCAGCCCTTTTTTTTTCCTAAGTGTAATTTTCCAAAGAGACCTCTGATCTATTTAACGTGCCAGAAATGCACGTTTTGGGACTGCAAACACTGAAGTGTGCTGGGCAGAGGTACGTCCACACTACAACAGCATCCTTATGAGCTCAAAGGGATTTGGGATTGATCCCCGCATCACTGAATTGCAGAAAACAGCACTGCAAGAGATCTCGAGAGGTCACCTCAGCCCAATTTCCTGCCCTAAAACAGAATTAAAGGCACCCGGGTACTGAACCCTGCATTCAAAATACCTTCGGTCGTAACTCAGCCCACTGTACAGCACAGATAACTTCAAACATATGTGCCATCTCAGCACGGGGCTTTTCATGTGGCTAAAATTAAGCACATTTAAAGCACCTCCTTCAGCCCATGCTTGGATGCTTGGTTGTGTTTTCGAGGTTCCTGCACTGATCAGTGTGTATGTGTGTGAAATACGCACTTCTCTTGGCAACCCAACCCAACCCAACCCACCGAGGGTCCAAGCAGTGCCTTTCCCCACGCTCCAATCACAGCATAACCACCCCGTTCACTTACTTGATGAGCCCATCTTCCATGTAGATGTCTGCATAGAAAGACTGGTCGTCATTGACGATCTTCCCACCTTTGATCAGAAGACGATCGCTCTGCAACAAAGAAGCACACAGCAATTGCTAATTGCACTGCCAGCCTGCAGTGTCACTCCGGAGATGAAAGAGGAAGGCTGGAAAGAAGCTCTGCATTATTCAGGAGCGCAGTCAGAAACGCAACTCCATCCATCTTTCAACTGCAGAGATAAAAATGCTTTGTTTCGTTGCAAGTCCTTTCATCGTGCTAACGATCCCAAGGAATCAGAAGGGAGAAGGGCGTTGGGTTGAGGCTTGGTGTTGGCTTGAGGCTTGGCAGCTTCGCTCAGCCCTGCAGCACCACCATCACCTGCAGCAAAAGCAGTGCACAGAGCTCTCCAGGGATGCGTAATGGCCACGGCGCCGCTGTTTTTCATGCCTCGGTCGCATGCAAAGTTTCCCATGTGCACCCACCCGCTGCAGTCACTGCTTGGCCAACTGTGAGTCAACGGCTGTCAGGGAAATGGCCCACAAGTCTGTTGCCAGGGGTTACACCACACAAACAAACCCCGTTTGTCCAACTCGGGGACGTTTGGGCGCAGCGGATGCTTTTACTGCCTGTCCAGATCACTACCGCATGATCGGATGGAAAACAAGCCCAGATGAGCAAAGCAAGCTGAAAAAGAAGGGCTTGAAGAACAGCCTCATTAAAACACCCGCAGACTGGGAGGCAGCTTGGCAGAACAGAAAGGTAGCTGTGACAAGGCAGCCGCTGGGCACTGTGTTCGATACACCACCCAGGTCACCTCCTGCCTTCCCAGCCAGGGCAGCTCCAAAGCAAATCTGCCCTTTTTTTTGCAGCAGCAGCTGTGAGCAACAAACAGCAGAGCAGGCGCTGCAGAGCCATGCTTGGGGACATGAGCTGGAAGTGACTGATGCTCTGCTGGCTCCTCCATCCCTGCTATGACCTGCGCTTCAATCAGAGCGCATGCAGAGGTGCAGCGTTGCATTCAATCTGCACTTGGCCCCTCTGCAGCACTCTGTCACCGTCCCCCCATATGACAAAGCTACAGTGCAGGGTGGCGATACCAAAACAACTGCAAGAAAGGGCAGAAAGCAGAACTGGCACTCAGAGCTGCCTCAAACTTAAGCAAATAGATGCATGACAGCACAGCTCGGAGCCCTTATCTTGAATTAGGTCTGACAGAAGAAAGGAATCGAGCGTTCCTCCAAAGAGCTCATTAGCTGGAGAGCCACATTTCCAGCAGTCTGAGCACCAAACCTGCACCAGCTCCTAACTGACACCCTTAGATCCATCCTTTATGCAGCAACTCTATGAGACGTCCAATGCTTTTCCCTCCCCCTCCCTTTTCCTCCCCTCCGCTGCAATGGAGTGCTTCCCCCAACAGCGCCTGCTTATAAAAGACAAAACACACCAAAACCAAAGGAAAAGCTGAGATTTAAACACAGCAGCTGCCACAAATACCAATAAGGCCAAATGAATTCACTCAGGGTGTGAAAAGCCACCCAGCTCCCAATGCCAGGCAACAGAGCACTGCCCTGCACACTCTCCATTCCCAGAAGCATTGCAGCATCGGTACCCACCTCCAATGCAGGCTCCCCGTGCTGCTACAAAGGCTGCAGCTATGGGGATGGGTTGAGGTTTGGCCCCCCGTGTCACGGGCAGCAGAAAGCCCAACATAAGCCAACAGCGAGGGCCCAAAGCGCATCATGGACCGCACGCTTGGAGGATGCTCTACTGCTAAGTGGGGCTCGGGAAGGCTCTGAGAGGAGCACGGATCCTTCTGCTCACTTCGGCCGCCCCTGAGACAAAAGCAGAACGCAGCACCTGCGCGCACGGGATGCGGTCTGCAGCAAAACGATGGGGACGGGGCTGAGCTGCAGCCCTGCACGGCGCATCCAGCACGGAAATCCCAGCGTTCCGTCAGCAGAAAAACGCGTCAGGCGGCTCCCGGCCCACGGGAAGCACCGGCACACCGTTACGTCCCTACGGGCATCCTCCCGTGTGCCCCCCCCCCGGGGAGGAAAGCTCTTATTTGGTCCTAAAAACACCTTTCGCCGTGCGGTGCGGGCAGCGCTGCTGTCACAGCTCGGAAAGCGACGGCACTGGGTGTGTCCTTTGGGGGGGGGGGGGGGGGGGGCGGGGGGGTGCCGACAGAACGCCCGATGCCCGCAGCGGTCCGATGAGGGGAGCACCCACCTTACGTAAGGAAAAGTTGGGGCCGCAATACCTGCCCTACATCGGCTCCCGCAAAGAGGGAGGGGGGATGGAGGGGGGGGGGGGGGAGGAAAGCGAGGGAGGGGCTTTACATAACGGCGCCGGCCCCGCTCCCCCAGGATGGCGTTGCGAGAAGCTTCTGGGGAAGGGAAGGAGGGGATCCGCCGGGCTGGGGGCTGCGCTGCCCCCGTCCATCCCCCGGCGTAGGAAGAGCCGCGCACGGCGCTGATCTCATTACCCGGCCCCGAGCCCCGGCTGCCGGCACACAAAGGGCTTTAATCCCCGCGCACCCCTCCCCCTTCCCCGCGCCGTCCCCGCGCCCCCCACTCACCGTGATCCGCGGGATGTTCTTCTTCCCCTGGTAAGACATGGTGCGAGCTCACCTCCGCTCTATTTATCCACCTATTATTATTATTATTTTCTTAAATAAAGAAAAAAGCGGCGGGGCGGATGCTGGATCCCTATTGTCTCGCGTGCAGCAAACGCTTCCCAAAGGAAAAAAAAAAATAATAATAAACACAGAGAGGAGAAAAAAAAAACCACAATACCAAAAAAAAAAAAAAATATCAACAACAATCGGCCCGAGCCCAAATCACTGCGATGCTACGGAAAGGGGCGCGGGGTGCGCCGGGGAGGCGAAGCGCAGCTCTCCGCAGCGCAGTCAGCAGCAGCCCCGCAGCCGCGCTGCCTTTCTTCGCTCTGCGCGCAGCTCCGCGCCGCCCCGCCCCGCCCGCGCAGGGAGGGGCCGAGCGCCGACACAGCGCCAGCGGCGGAGCGCGCGGCGCATGCGCAGAGAGCCGCTCTTTTCGCTCGCTCCCGCCGGCGCGGCGCGCCATTGGCTGCGCGCGCGGCGGGATGCAAATGAGGCGCGGGGCGAATTGGCGCAAAGGAGTTGGGGGGGGGGGGGGTTGGCGGGAGACGCCCACGCGGCGCTGCGCTCCGCTCCGGGTCGGCGCTGCGGAGGGGCGGGGAGGGCTGCGGAGGGGGAACCGAGCGCGGCTCCGCTGCCGGAGGACGCGCCGCCCTCCATCTTCTTTGTCCCACCCCGCCCTTCTTGGTGCTGCCGACGCCTTAGCGGATGAAGGGGAAAAATAAGGCGCAGCCGCTCCCGGCTCTTTCATATCCCAGCTGACAGCTCTGCTTTTTCGCCGGGGCGGAAAACGAAGCCCCTTCCTACAGCCACTGCCGACCTGGGGCTCTGAGTGCCCGTCGGGCCGTGTCCTGCCCTAGTGCTGCGCTGGGAGATTTACGTGTCTCCTCAGGCTGGCACTTAAGGAAAGAAAGGCATCAGGCAGCACATCTCCCTCCTCCCTTGCACGTGCAACACAAAAGAAATGGGTTCTTGGCTGCAGTGCAGGACAGGTGTTGGGAACACACCCATCACACGTCCATCATGCCTTCTGCAGAGCCCCAGTATCACAGAATCACACAGAATGGCCCGGGTTGGAAGGGACCTCAAGGATTATGAATCTCCAACCTCCCCCAACCCCTCCTGTCATATGCAGGGCTGCCAACCTGCACATTTAATACCAGGCCAGGCTGCCCAGGGCCCCATCCAACGTGGCCTTGAACACCTCCAGGGATAGGGCATCCAAAACATCAGCCCAAGCCCATCCGTGTTTGAGGGTCAGGACAGCCCCATTAATGACCAACCAGCACTTACCTTCTTCCCTCGGTCACATGTGCAAATTCCACATCCCACAGAGCAAACCAAAGCTGCTCCTATCGCACAACAGAGCGCTCCTTACATACCCAAGCTGCTCACAAGCCTTCACAATCCTGCTGCAGTTAATCATTACAAAGGCAACATCTGTGCAAGCAGATGACTACCAGGACCTTCCATGTGTGTTAGCTCACAGGAGCCTATGAGGGAAAAAGAGCTTTTCCTGAGTATAGGTGGGGCAGCAGGCACTGTTTAAATAGCTAATATGCCAATCAGTCAGCATCCAATTAGTAGCAAATGATAAAGTGTCTGATCACGACAGCAGCAAAATGATTAATTCGTTAGCCTGCCGGGTTTTATTTTGATTAGAGCTGACAGTATTAGATGGGTTATATCCTGCATCTTTCTGGTCTGCACTCATGTTTGGAAACCTCAGCATATTTCTGCTCAGAACGTGGACAAAAGCACCTACACCACAGCCCTCCGTGCAGGCAGTGCAGCTGTGCCCTTCCTCTCTTTAATGCTGGTTTTGCTCCTCACCTTTGTTTCTGAATGGCTTCTTGCCTTTGCTTGCCAGGTAACGGAGTGTCTGCAGCTATCGAGGAAGCCAACAGTAAGAGTTTGAGAGAGCATCAGTGCTATGATTCTGTGATCAAAGCCCTTGGGCAGCAGATCTGAGACATGCAAAGCCCAGCTACCATCTGAAAACCCTGCCCTGAGAGCATAAAATTCACTGGAGACAAATGAACACAACTATAGGTGCAGGAAACCATCGATCTCCAGCACTCACTTGCATTCCTGACCAGGTCATTTCTTCTCCAAGCTGTGAAGCAACAGCACTGGGAGCAGAAATAGAAGCACCTCTAAAGGGAAGAGGCCAGCAGTACACTAATACTCCTAAAGCTATTCTCACCTGCTCAAACATATTTAAAATACTTCTTTGAAAGGTAATCCTTACTGCATACGGACCTAATTTGGAGCAGGAGCTCTTGAAATTGGAATATCTTCCATAACTTGGATCCAATCATGTCTAGGAGAGGGCTAAAATTATAAGGTGCTATAGAGAATACTCCAATCTTTCTCACTCCAATCTTTCTTGCTAGAAGGGAAGCATGAAGGACAGCTGCCCAGCCCAGTGCCCTGGCAGCAGTCACTGCAGTGGTGGAGGAACCCAAAAGCATCAGAAATACTTTGAATTATACTATGTGAGCACAACTTCACTTAATGGCAGGGCAGGGGAGGAGCGCATTCATGCCCACTGCCAGCCCTACCCTGACTGCACGCAGAACAGCTCTGTGTTAAAGGAATCTCTCTGTCTAAATGTGCCTTCTGGAAAGGTCAAGAAGGAGAACTGCACAACAGTAGGAGAGCAGTAAAGCAAATCATCATAAGCATGAGTGGGAATCAGCCTCCATCAGCTCTGAATCTTAACTTCGCATGGTCTGAGAGACCACCATGCACCTAGCAGGGAGCATCCTTCCTGCAGTGGAGTTAATGGATAGTTGGGGAAAAAACCCAGAAGAGTCTCTTTCTCTTTGTGGCATTTTAGTGTCATTGCAACAAATCCAACAGAATTCCTGCAACAACCAATTGCTTTTACTCCTACTGAATTCTTAAAGGTTTCTCCAGAAGGAGAAGTCTTAATATTCAGAAACAGAAATAGGCATTTAAAAACGTAACAGAAATAGGGATCAGAGTTGGACTGAAAGCATCCCTGGAAGTATATCTGAAATTCTAGCACTCGTGCACTGACCTCTCCATTTCCCTTTGGGCTGTTGGCTGCTAACAATCCGTACTCCCTGCTGGGGAATCACCCACTGCCCAAGTGAGAAAGGCTCTTGTTATTGCACTGGGGGCAGCAGGACTGGGCTAAAGGCCTTCAAGCACTCACTGGTCAGGCTCTAGTTTGCTCTCTTGATTCTGCCATGACAATTGTTGCATTGGGTCTCAGCCTTGATGACTTCAAAAGGTTCCTATGGACCAGCAGTGCTTCTTATTGAGCACTGGGAAGACGAAATGCAAGCTGGTGCATGGCAGGAGTATCAGAGAATGATAGAATCAGATGATTCAGTGAGATAGTACGTTCTGTCTTTCCTAAAGGGCTACCAAAGAATTGTCCTTTATTAATCTATAAACTAAATTCAATTATAGACATGAACTATCCTCAGCAATGGGCGTCTTTGCTTTATTATCCTAAAGGAGAAAATGAGAATTAGGTGTCACGCTATGGAAATGGCCATAGGGGTCAACCGTGAAATCGTGCAACCTCTCGGAGAAGTAACCCTATTCTGAGCACACAGCATCTGAGTTTGTGAGGGGAGCAACTCACTTTGCAGCCACACAAATAGGTCAATTAAAAAATGGTCCACAAATGAGGATTAACTGCTCCTCCCTTACATCCAGGGCAAAGAGATGAGCATCTCCAGCACAATGGGAACCAAGAGCAGGGTCCAAGAAACAGCTGTTCTCAGTGATTTACACCATTTCTTATCACTCCTTCTCCTTCCCCTTCCCCAGAAACCTACAGGCCATAGCCTTGGGCTCTATCAGCCAGCTGTGTCCACCTGTAGGGTACAGCACAGTCATCACTCCAGACATTCCCTCCCCCTAAGAATCAGTCCAGCTCTCTAGGAGATGCACCCAAGAACAGGATACTGCAGTTGTATGTGAAATCTTACAGTAGCAAAGCTTGATTTTTTGGGTAATTTGCTACAGCTCTGCTCCTGAACACCATCCCTTCTCAGGGGAGGAGAGGGGCAGAGCTACACAACTGCTCCATGCTTGGTAAAAACAAACTGCTCATGTCAGATGAGCCCCAGCACTGGCACAAGGGTGGCATGCAAAGCTCCCAGTCTCCAATGCCAGGCACTGTACCTATCCCTGTTTCACCAGGTGCTGCCAAAAGCCCAGACCTCCAAATTAGTTCTGCTCCAGACTGGTAGGAATAGGATTTCCTTCCAAATAAATTGGCCTCGTATCAAAGCCCTCTGCTCATTTCTGTGTGAGAGGGAGCGGTGGATTCCTCGCATAACACTGCAGACCACTTGGTGATACGCTCATTGGGCATACAGTGCATTCCAGCTATGCATGTTGATAGCTTGAGGGGAATCTGAGAAGTCAGAGGAATGTGACATTTGTGCTCATTATCATTTCTTTTTCCCTATGGTTTATTTTTCTAGTAGCCGGATAAATTATTGCGATCCATTGGAAAACAGTGCAAGTCACCCTCCTGTATAATTATTTTGCGAGCAATATTGTTGAAACAAGACTAAAGAAATTACAGGCATTGTAGCAAATTAAAATCCTAACTGCATTTGCAGCTGTCTGGAATGAGGCCTTTGCTTTACACAACAGTTCCATCAGTGTTCCAGAGTCTATGATTTTTTGAGCACTGCACATCGTGTTATTCACCACTCCTCTCCAGCAATGACCAACCACGACCCTGAGAGATTGAAGGTTTTTGAGAGAGGTTCAGTTGCACCCAAAGCTTCAGGTGCTTCAGAACTCTTTCCTCTCCCATCAGCTCTAAAATAAGAACATTTTCCTGGCCTATTTTTGTTATTTTTATTTATCATATGTAGCTTTTTCTTTTCTGTTAGACCAATCGTTTGCACTCAGTGCTCTACACATCCCAAAGGCCCATGGAACTGGTGTTAAGAGAGGAAAAGAAGGTGAAGACAATGGCTTATCACACAGGGAAATCATGTGGATAAGTTTAGCAACTAAAGATGGGTGGTCCCAGGGCCTGCACTTGGGTTGAAGGGTCTCAGGACCCATTCAGGGCTTGACAGGACAAGGGGGAATGGTTTTAAACTGAGACAGGGGAGGTTTAGGTTGGATATTAGGAAGAAGTTTTTCACCCAGAGGGTGGTAATGCACTGGAACAGGTTGCCCAAGGAGGCTGTGGATGCCCCATCCCTGGAGGCATTCAAGGCCAGGCTGGATGTGGCTCTGGGCAGCCTGGTCTGGTGGTTGGTGACCCTGCACATAGCAGGGGGTTGAAACCAGATGATCATTGTGGTCCTTTGCAACCCAGGCCATTCTGGCTCTGTATAAATGAGATTAAAGCAGGCCATGTGCTTACTGCTCCCTCCCCTGGTTGGTGAAAGCCAGGCTGCATGTTGGTCATCTCATCCAAGCAAACCCTGGGTTTGAATGTGACATCCTCACTAGAGCAGTGTTGGCCCAGTGGAGGCCATGGCCTCAAAGCACAAAGCAGTGCTCCAACATTGAACAAACAGCTCCAGGACCGGGCACTAACCAACCCAAACAGGGACAACGTTTGTGTTTGACAAAGATTTAAGATAGGAGATGGAAGTGTGGTGAATTCTGGAAGGCCTGGCTGCTGGCAAGAAGCAAGCTCACCTCATCTCCCAAGTCATCAACCTGTTGACTGGGCCTTGCTGCCTCCAGAGGCCTCGCTGTAAAGAGCTGCTTAAACTAAGACAGAAAGCCTTCCTGCTGCCTCTAGAGATGATCTTAACCCTGAATTATGAGGCAGCACGGCCCAGAGGCAATAAAGCAAGGTTATGATAGATGCCTATAGAATACCCAAGACAGAATGGGCACAAATAGATTTGATTACCCTTATCTGCGCCTGCAGAACAATATACTGCAATTTAATGTGGAATAATTACATTCCTTTCTTTATCCTCTGGAAAGTTAAGACCCCTGAACAATAAAAAAATAGCTTGTCATTCTTGCTTTGTTAATTATTTCCACAGAGATTAATGCAAGATCTTTCTATAGAGTGACAGAAAGGATGACTGCGTTTTAAACCCATTTGGATCCAGTCACTGGCTACACACTTCCATGTATCTTCACTGAACCCAACCATCCTCCATGTCTGTATGTATTTTCAGCCTCAAGCTAAAGAAAATGATGCATTAAGATTTCTAGCCCATTGTAAAATATTTTATATAATTTCAAGATCTTATCTGTTAGAACACTGTTTCTTTCCACTGCAATTTAGATTCACATCACATGAAAATAGCATCCAGTCAATGAAGGTTTGAAAATACTAAGCCAAATTCAGTTGCAGAATTTCAGAAGGCCTTCAGCATTTCAGCTCCTACCTGATTTTAATACAGCGTTGCCTTTAATGCCATTTCCTGCCATATTTTTATTTTAATGTATTTGATCATATCGTAAATACATTCCTACTAATGGCACTGAAGCAAAGCCAGCTTTACCTGCTGAGAATCTAACCATTGATTCAAGCTATAGATGCAGTCAGCTGGAAAACCACTAAAGCTAAAACACTCTCGCTATAAAGTGCCAATCCATAGCAAGACTAATAAAAGACTGCACTTACCCAAATGCACACAGGCATCAGTGCTACACAAAGGTAACAAGAAACAACTCCAATGTTGCACTATCCCATTATTTCACACCTTCACAGTTAACATTCTATGACAAGCCTTAAAAATAGAACCAAAAGAACACCCTTTTACAAAAACGTGATCAATATTCTGTGTAGATATCTGATTTTTTGCCATATTATACTTGCAGTTTTTAATATATTTTGCCCCTCAGTCACACAGCAATTCATCTTTTCAGAATGAATACGTTACCTGCTTACATTTGCATCTTTTAGGACATCAACACATCAAAGTATCCCAAATTAGTCCTGAGAATGTCCCAAATTGCAAAACCTTTGACTTCCCTTTATTCCTAAGGTGCTCCTTTGCCAGTCTAAGATGACTAATAAGCCATGGAGGATGAGCAGGATCATAACCATATTCAAATCAAGCCATAGGTATCAGTAGAGGCAAACTTTTGCTTGACCTGATGAGAAGAGGCGTGGAGCATCGCCCACTTCTAATTAAAGGTTGATGTGTAGAACTTCTGAAAATCAAGGCCTACCTTTGTGATCTCACAGTAAACCGCAGCTGTTCACACACATAAGCTTGTCTGGATGGAGCCCTTAGGTTACTGTAGTAGGAAAAATCAGAGGAGGGTCTGACGTGGGGAGGATAAGACCCCAGCAATGTTCATTTCTGACAGCAGGTGAAACCAGGGAATGAGCCCACATCACAAATTCCAGGCTAACTCCCACCTTGTACATGCAAACCATATCATTAGTGAAAATCAAGAGGCTCGTCTCAGTAGCTCAGAAGAAAGGACTGCCCTTTAAACCCACTGGAGCACTACTTACAGAAACTCTATCCCAGTACACTGCTAGAAATCTACCAGTTTGCTGGTTGGTGCTTCATTCATTCCAGCTCTTCCAGGCTATGCATAGGAGCCAACATTGTCAGAGGAGCATGCTGAGTATTCCATGGCTCACATACAGATAAAGCTTGCTTAAATCTATTTATGGAGGGGGGAAAAAATTGTGCACGGTCAGCTTGAACCATGTGGCTTAAATGGATTTTGCCTCAGGAAAAGGGTAGGTTTATTATACCGTGACACATACAAAGAGTGAGAAAATAGCTTCAGGAGTCTTAAAGGATTGAGAGGAGTTCAGTAGATTTCTTAAGAGAGCACCACATTCCTGCTAAAGTCCTGGCTCATTTTCCTGAGGCAAAAATGCCCCTTGTAGCCAAAGGCCTTCATCAAAATTGGTATTGAATTATAGCTCCCATGGGTCACTCAGAGTCTCTCCACCCCTGGGAGGAAGAGTAGGAGTGCATTTCTGAGCTTCCCCAGGAAGAAACCTGCAGGGAATTGATCCCTGTAGGTGGAGGCTCATTGATGTTCTTTTGCTTACAATTGCGTTTCTGTTCCTGTGAGCTGCATTCACTACCTGGGTGGGGCATTTTGCTACCGTTGTGCTGGGGAAACAAAAAAAGTCAGTCTCTACCACCAAATGGGAAGGCAGGGCGGGGAAAGGGAGGATGTTTGTGTGTGCAAGGGCTCCTTTCTTCTTCTGCCCTCCTCCCTGTGCACATACACACACACCTGCAGAGAGCACAGGGATAACATTAAAGGTCTGCCAAGAAGGCTGTAGTAGAGATGGTGCTCCATAGGGGAAGACGTTGCTACATACATGCAAGTGACAAAAGCAGGAAACTGCAGGGTGGAAATGATGTATCCCCCCTGCAGCCTACTGCATGTGCAAGTTGCATCTCTGTATCAGACACACACACACACACACATATATATATATATATATATATGAGCACCCACCTTGTCATTCAGGTTCTGCAGTGCCTCCTTCCCAGTGGCACTCCTGATCTCCACCTTTCTTCCAAAATCAACAGATGGTTCCCCTCCCTTCCCGCTCTGCCTGGAATAGACGGACTGAGCATCCGGACCCAAGTGGGCAACATCCTTCTGCTTTGCCACCACTTTGTTAGATCCGCGGCCCACCGAGAGGGAGTCGAAGTCGATGGTCTTGTTCTCCAGGGAGCCTTCCACTGGGCAGAACATGCCACAGAATTTCTGCCGGGGCTTCGGACTGCCCGAGCCCAGGTTTTTGAAGAAGGCTGGCACTTCTTCCTCCTCGCCTTGCCGGCCAGACTGCTTCTTCTCAGCCATGGCTTGTGTGATCTCCCTGCTAAGGGGAAATAACAACAGCGGTAACCAGGAGGATCCTTCACACACACTACACACACACACACACACAAGCAAAAAGAGGAGGAAAAAAAAAAAGATCGCTCAGGGTCCTAGAGACACGGCAGCATCAATTGCAAAGGGCTGTGCCTGGCAAATCCCCTGCCCCCATCGATACAATATAGTCTGTGGCTCGCTCTCTTTTCTTTGATGCAGTGCAAAGTTGAGGGAAGGTTGGGGCAGATCCTGCTGCAATCAAGGGAGGAGGGTTCAAGTTCCCAGCATCCAGATGGGGAGGGAGGGAGATGGAGAGAGAGAGAGAGAGAGAGAGAGAAAAAAAAAAAATCCTCACTCTGCAGCAGAAACTGGGGACTGATCCGGAAGTGATGCGAGTGGTGAATTGGCAAATGGACTCGATCAGGTTGGAGCAACGGCCCCCATCGATGCTCGCCGCCTTCTCCAGCTCGCTGCTATCGCTACAAGTTGCGGAGAGGCTGGCGGAGCCCGAGCACCCCCCTCACCTCCGGAGGCGTGTTCCCCACGCGGGGGAGAAAGGATCGCTTCCTTCCTCCCACCACCCTCTCTCCTACCTCCCCCAGCCCCGCAATGGTGGAGTCGGGGAGTGCTCCGGGAATCCTATTGTTCCTCACTTTTCTCAAGGCAGCGCAGCCGGAGGGCGGGGAGCGGCGGAGATCGCGGCTGGGCTCCTGGGGCCGGCGGGAGGCTGAGCGCTGACTCATCTTTCTGGGGTTTGGGGCATCGCTGGTGCCGGGCCTCGGGTAGTCCCTTTTCGGGGGGGGGGAAAGGGGCTGATGGATGGCACTGGAGAGAGAATGAAAGAGAGAGACAGATGGGAGAGGGGTGTGGGAACCGAGGGAGAGGAGAAAATGAGCCGTTAACCAGTACTTACCTCACGAAAGCAAAATTAGTGACCTAGCAAGTCAATTAAGCCCGGGCAACGCCAGAAGCCCCCTAGTCCCTCCCCAGGGAGGGGGGGAGGCCGCCCGCAGCCGTGCAGAGAGGGGGGGGGGCAGAGCAGCAGCAGCCCCCCGCCCAGCGGGGCCGGCGGGAGCTGTCCCTTCAGCACCACCCGCGCCGCGGGGCCAGGCCGCCTCCTGCTGCTGCAGCCAGCGGGATCATCGCCGGCTCGTTCCTTCGGGTCTGTCGCTAAACACACGGCCCCAGAGGGTGCCGACGCAGAGGGAGAGTTGTCCATGTCGTTTCTATGGGGCATTTTCTGCGAGGCCGGGTGAGATGGGTTACTTGGGAGGCGTTTTTATTGCAAAGGTAAGCGGTGGAGCACACAATGGTGTCCACTTGGTGGTCTCCACCTGATACACGTTATTAACACCACTGATTCAGGCCCTTACGGCTAATCCATGTGCAATATTGCTCTGAACCAAGCCCAATCGCCAAGCTATGTATTACTATGCATTATTCATTGATATGCATCTTTGCACATGCACATTAAATGGTAATTTAGAGGCATCTGTGTCCAAATGGTTAGCAAGCACCTTAGCAAGACTCAGACCAAAACAACATCAAAAGCAATAAATTAATAATTTCTTAAAAAATCCCAGAGATCTCCCTGTGAGCAATACCCATCTCAATGCATTTTTACCAATAGGTGGGGGGGAAAAAGGAAGAAAAAGAATCACCCAAGGTCACAACCAAGTGAAGCTCCATAATAAATGCACAACACAATGCATTAAAACTCCAGACTAAAAGGAAAGAAAGAAGCCTGCAGCTTGGCCTTGAAGGATGATGGCGATGTGCTCTGGTAACTAATGAAGGAGGGGGAGGCCTACGATAGACGCCCTTGGGGGAAAAGCTCCAATCCTTCCCCTTCTGGGACCTGGACAGAAGATCAGCCAGCCTTGTGGTCACAAGGATCGCAGGTGCTTTGCTGGGAATTGGAGGCCAACATATGGTCTCTCAGGTACCCTGAAGTCCTGTATTATTTAAGGTTTATAAATATTAATGGTCATAGCATTGCTGATCAGGCAATCCACAGAAGCAGCAGAGCGCTGATGGGCCCCAGCTAGCTGAAAGCGTTGAAGTGACTGTGTTGACACGTTCTGCAGTTTGCTGAAACGTATGCAGTGGCTTTCAGGGAGAGCCTTAAATCGAGCTCATTCATCACTTGGCACATCCTTGGAAGACGCTCAGATGGCCTCTTGTGAAAGGATGGCAAGAGAACAACCTGCCAAAAAAGCCAGTCTGGAGGCTGGGAAATGACTGAGACAAGAATCAAATCCTGCAGATGAGTCTGCAACTTCCAAACAGCTCAGACCTGATGAAGGTCACCCCCAAAACAGATTACTAAAAGGCATCTTCTTTGACTACATCCTTCTTACTGGCTATTTCACAGAAGCATGACATGCAAACACTCTGTATCCTCATGGTCCATTTCTGGATACTGAAAAACCATGGGGTAACCCTTCTACTCCCGACCTGAAACGCAGGTAACAAATCTTGAGAAATGTTTAATAGTAGCTAATTCAACTCTTCTTTTTTGTTTTTGTTGCTATTGTTATACTTGAGCTAAAACTTTTTGATACATCTACATGCCCCCATAGTTTTACACCTACTACTTCTCCTACAAAAGGAATGCTATTGTGACTAAAGCTTAAGCTCTAAGCACAGAGATAACCAAACTTTCCTGAAACATCACCAGGATCTGATAATCTGTGTGTTTAGTAATCCCATAGGGTGCCTATTTTCACTTGGAACCACAGAAATGACTCTGAAATTGACACTGGTCCTCATCTGAATTTCATAAACCTGGCATCAATAAGAACTCCATAGGTAACAGCAGACTCACCCCCATCAACAACAATAGACGACCACAGACCAGCCCATAAATATAAGCCTCAGAAAAGAATCAGGCCAATCTGAGTTACACTGGCAACCTTCAGCCTCCATGCAATAGATTTTGTTTTCCAAGCATGCAGCGAATATTAGCTGGTAGTGACAATAACAGAGCAGTGTAGGTATGCAGAGAAGAAATAACTTCAACAATTATTTGCAGATAAACTATTGAGTGATACGTGAAAAAAAAAAAATCTTCAGTTAATATTATCCACATCTGTTATAACAGAGATGGAAATTGAATGTTATCATCATACTGACTTTTCTCAATATCAAAACACTCTGGACAAGTGATCTCTAGTCATATTATCTCAGCACTGTTAGTAAATAAAGTGATGAATTGAAGACTTACCCCAAACTGCAGAGGAAAGTAGTGGCAGAATCAGCTCAAATTAAGATTCTTCTATGTTAGTGTACAGAAGTTTTAAGTGACAAAAGTACTCACTACCTTAAGCACTGCAGTAGCACATGAGAGAAGACAACTCCTGCCTGAAGTTTACAGCTGAGTTTACAAAGACAAGAAAAAGGAACATGTGAAGAGCACAAAGACTTCACAAAGATCCCTTTGCCAAAGGGGAAAAAAAAAATTGATACAGAGGGGAAAACGTGAGCACAAAGACATGCAGTAGGCAGACTCTTTGTCAAGCAAGTGGAAAACTTACTCTCTTCCCTTACATACTAATGTTCCCACTGTGCTACTGTATTCTAACATCTGTGGCCTGCCCAGACAAATCTGAGAGCACAGGGCTCCTCTGCCAACCAGCACTGCATCAATGGCTCCAGTGATTCCTGATCTCCAGTTCCGTCTGGCTGAGATGTGCCTACTTCTTGTCTATCACATGATGAATGATGCTTTATTAAATTTCACTGCTGTAGTTACTTGCATGTGCCAGGCAAAGCTGAACAATGAAACTTGATTTGAAATGGAAACGATGCAGCGTAACTTGATGCTGACTTATTTGTCTACCATCCCCTTAGGTGAGGGGGCTGCTCCAAAAATAAACTACAGATGCTAAGAAGGCAAACCAAAATTACAGCAGTATATTCTGCCATTAAATTGATGTTATTAAACGACAGCAACCACTTCCAAACCTGGGGGTCTTCCTACTGCAGATCATTATTAGTATTTCCACTGGGTGCAAGACTTATCATGCAAAGCAAGAGCCTATGGAAATGCAGATTCTTGCAGAGGCAGAAATCCACAAAGTCAAAGCCTTACCAGGGAAAACAGCAGCTATCCATAGAAAGGAAGCAGGTGTATGTGCCAAACCACGGGCTTACACGGAGTGAAGCACAGGAGCAAATTCTAGTGAAGAACTCAACATCTTTATTTCAATGCCAGCCCTTCCATTAAGTCTAATTGGGTCATAACTTAAGAATATAGCTTTGTTCTCAGAACTACATCAAGTTGATATGGCGTTTTCAGCTGGGTCCAGTGAGAGAGGGGGAACTCAACAGTGAAGTTAGCTGATTGCTTATACTGAAGGTAGAGGAAAATCGTGGTGCCTGGGAGCATGGGGCTGAAAGCACAGCTTCATTGAATTTCTCTGCCTGACCACAAGCTGGGATAGCCCATCCTTCCTCTCCCTGATTGGTGCCCTACCTACTGCTGATCCCTGCATCTGATTCTGGAATTTTCCTTTTCTAAGGTGCAGGCTCACCACAAGAGGTGGCAGTGATTAACTGCACTTCCAGAATATTCTTGGAACATCACAAATCAACCCAAATCTTTAAATGCTTGACTGGGTTGGAATTGTTCTGGCATAACACAAAAACTGAAAGACCAAGTTGTGTGCAGAGGAATCATTAACCAAGTTCCCTTTGGGATACGATAATTGCTGGAGTGGTTGACAGCTTTTCCTGGCATTGAGCACTCAAAGATGAGACATCATTTCAAAAACACTGAAGAACAGAAGAAAAACTTTTGATAAATGAGTGATGTCCATTCAAGTGCTGAAACAAAGCTCATCTATTTCCATGGACCTTCTTTATTTCTGCCTATCCTACGCCTCTGTTTTGCTTTATGGTTTTGTCCTCAGCAACCTCAACTGATGTAAATCAGCCTGGGTGAGTTTCTGCCAATCAAGGGTTGTTGCCAGTGGGTTTTAGTCCCTGAAAACAGATGGTTTGAAAGCCACATTGTGCCACCATGCCCACAGCCAACAGTACAAATATTTAGCCAATTAGAAAGGGATTTTCCAAAGGCACAAATGGAAATTAAGTATACAACTCCCATTGACTTCCAGAGAGAGTGGAGAGCCTTACTGCCTTCAAAACCTCTTTATTAATTCAGCCTTCATAAAATAAATGCAATGAATGGCACCGGACTGCTCTGAAGTCAGATATTTTCAGCTATTCTCAAGATGATAATCCTGAGTACAGCAGTAGGAACCATTCTGAACTGCTCAGTGTTTAAGACAAAAGTTCCACCAAAACTGCTGATTTCATTATGGTCCATAAATGTCCTATGACATTTTGAAGCCCTAACAATAGGTTGGCGTGGATTGATTACAGCTGAGTACTGAAGCATCTTTCTTTCAGACAATGTCATTAAGAGAACTCACCCGTCTGACCACAAAAAGGCATCATTAAATATTAACATTTCCTCTGAACACCTCTCTAAGAATATGACAGCTCCTGGCGTACTGTCATTAAAATCTGTATGGAACTGGGACTGAACAGGAAATAAGCATTGATTTGTGAAGTGGGGGGAGTCATCTACAGTTTTGCCAACGTGTTCTCAAAAGGACCCAAAATGGACCATGGCAATCTCTACCACTGCATCGCTGCTTAAAATAGAGACCTTCCAACTCAGGGGGCTCCCATCAAGGTGGGAAGGAGAAGCATGGGTGAACGTTGCTCTTTATCCTGTCGCTGGGACTGCTCTCTCTCCCTCCAGATAAGATCTTTTTACTGAAAGCATGCCAGAGCCACGATCCACATGGCTTCACACACCTTCTAAGCACTGTGTTAATAAATTATGATGACAACAGTAACACTAAGGGTCCTAAAGCATTTCATGCTCTATGAATGATTCACTCATTTGACTTTGAGCGTTACAGCTCTCTGGCTTGCTTTAACATGGGACACAATATCACTGAAAATAAAAGCCAGCAGTAAACTAGGCGCTGGCAACAGCCCATACTTGGGATAAACAAATGCTATTTGGTTTAACATGGTGCTACTGTACCAAAGATGCAAAGGGAAGCTTCACCTTCCCTTTCTGTTTCATCCTTGCTCTTCCATCAGCTCTAGAATTGCTCTCTCCCATTCCTGCCATTTCACAGCAATTCACGTAGTCCTTCCCAGCAAACGGAAAAGCCTCCCCATTTACTGGGATGGAAACACTTAACCCCACAAAATATCTTGGAATATTATCTACGATGCTGCAAATCACAATATATAATGATGCGTTTGGAAAAGTAAAGACTTCCTTAGGCTCTGAAACCAGTTTTCTGCACCCACAGGCAGCGATGTAATCAACATTTGGGCCAGAATTGTGCTTAGAATACTCTCCACACACAGAAACCTGTGTCGGTCTGTCTCTGTACTGCTCAGATTCTTCATTTTGCTGACACAGCTTGAAAACCTTACCAGGCCTTACAGCTCAGCAGGAGAGTGCTCAGTCACTTCTGAAGACGCCTTCAGCGAAGCACTCATAGGAGGCACTGGAAACCATTTGTCATTTTTGAAAATCTCATTACATTTTAAATAGACAGGACAGACAAAGGCAGCATTATTAGCCTCACTGTACACATGGGAAATGAGGCATAGAAATTCAAATGGCCCACCTCAAACCACAGAGGAAGGCTGTCACGTGGAGCAATAGCAAGATGCTGGTCCAGGTTCTCCTTTGTCTGTAGTCAGCCCAGTCTGGGGATCTTCCTAATCAACACCACTGCTCTGTTCACGCTGCCTCTGCAGTTTTCAGCCCTTCTCTGCCTCCAGAAACAGGCAAAACCCAGGAATAAGGAACAACAGCAGCAGTATGAAGGAAGACTAAAACCAGTAACAGCAGTGGAAAAACCAGATCTCTCTTTGTGCTGCTCTGTAGAACCCATTAGGTCTGGGGGCTTTGCTGCTGCTGCTAACATGAGCCTATGTCCTCATGTTGCTCTTATTAAATAAATCTAATCTTATTAAACTGCATTACAAGCTTTTATTTCATGAATCTGTATGCCTCTCAGACTGCCCACAGAATTAACTCCTGCAGGGATGATGCCTTCCCTCTCCTTGGCTTTGCAGAAGGCACTCCTGACAAAACCACCATCCCCACTCATTATTCTGCTCACTCCCAAGGAGTGGAATGGGCTCAGAGTGTTTTGCAGGCATTACAGGCCGAGAAATGCCCTGGATGCAGCTGTGACCATCAGAACTGGAAAGCCCAGCCAGCAGCAATGGGCTCCCTTGGGTTAAGGGAGGGAAAAGCCAACGAGAAGCTTGCTCTGGCAAGGGGCTGGTGGAGGGCACTTGCATTTTGCTGCCATCTGTGGCACGCTTGTCAGAGAGCTGCCAGCTGCTGCTTTGGAAAGGAACAGCCATGTGTCACCAGCACACAGACACCCCTCAGCCATCCCTGCCAGGATATCCCTGCACAGCAAGGGGCACGTGCCAGTGGCACACATCATTTTCCCTGGGCAGGATGAGGCATGCAGGGTGAATGTCCCGCTCACCAATGAGACGTGTACTCCTTTAAACAGTGAGGAAGGAGGGGAGCATTAAATTTAAACATCCAAATAAATTTGGTACTGGTGCTTAAGAAAAAAAAAAAGACCACAGGACGTACACCCTCAGATTTGGGCTGCATACTTGAAAAGATTTGTTTCAAATCATCCAAAGACCTTCCTGTAATACAGCACATTGCTGAGTTAGAGAGAAGCAGTACTAAGAGGTCAGGCCCCGTATTACTTTCTGCACAAAACAACCTTTCCTCCCCCCTTGCATTCTAGTCCTGCACTTTGGCGACCTGAGGTCAGCATGAAACAATTTGTTAAACAAACTTCAGTGAATCAAAGTAAAACATGGCAGACTGACCTGCCAATCATCTGACACGAAGCATCCCATGTGAGGGCTGAGCAGAGCTGCCCTGTTCAATGAATCCAGGGAAATGTTTGTGCAGAAAGACATTCTGATTTCAAAATGATGAAATGTGGGTTTTTTTTTCCCCCCCAAGCATCAGCACGAATATTTTAACCCTTAAAAAAAAAAAAGGAAAAGGACAGAAATTCTCTCTCCAGCAACTTGATGAAGTGTTCAAATCCATTTAAAGGATGGCTAAATAAATAGATGGGTTGGATACACACACGTTTGGATAAAGAATACTCACAAGGGCTTTGCACTAACTGCTGCACCTCTCCAGCCCGTGCAATGCCAAGTCCCAGGCCTGTTTAGCTGAGCTGGTGTTTGGAAGGCACATGCAGTTTGGGAATGCCCCAGGGATCCCCATAGTGCTAATGCCACCCCACTGCAAGCATTTCCAAACAGGGAGCATTTGTTAATATGCCAGAAATCCCAGCTCCTGAGCTCCTTCCACAGTTCCTACGTTCGTTCTGTTGACCTAAGCGAGGTGCTTCCATTCTGTGGGACCCACCTATACGTTTGTTAAACCGCAGTGGTAATATTGACCCGCTGCTCACAACTGGTTAAAAAACAGATTCGCTCATGCTTGATTCTGTTTTCCATGGCAGCAGCAAATCCCATAGGGAGAGTGTGCTGGCAGAAGGAAAAGAGCTGCATTGTGTCTGGAGAGGGGATGCCTGGATCGTGATAAAGCAACACAAAGTCAGCCTTCAGAGCCCAGCGCTGGTAGCTGCTAAACCCCACTGGCTCTCATTCTTCCCACAAAAAAAAAAGGCAAAAAAAACCCCACTACACACTAACACTCCCCCCAAACACCCAGCACTTTCTCCCCTATAGACTCAGGTCTTTGCCTGCATAAAGCTGCTCACTCCAAATTACCCCTCCTGGCGTACAGTGGACATATGGCGTGGTGTTGAATGCACAGAGACAAAAGAAAGAAAACAGATTCACAAAGGAACCCCAGCTAAAAGGCACCATCCGTTCACGGGTTAAAAAGGAAAGCAAGCCTTGAGGATGTTGGAAACAGCAGGGTATCAGCTGGAGCCTGCACAGAGGCTTTTCCTACTGCCATTCATAACAAAATCAGGAGGCAGAAAGTTACTATAGCAATGGCTACAGAATGCAGAATGGGCGCTCTTCAGAGGGCAGAAAGACCCCTTGAAGAAAGGCAAGGGTCTGTTTCTCTTCGTCCTTCTGGGCTGCCAAACACAGATCAGCTCCAGTTCACCCATACGCTCCCCTCTCTATGGGGTACATCACTGGGTTTCAGCTTCAACACCTTAAACACTGAACTAAGGCCCCGCTGAAGACAAAAGATGCCTATCCACCCAACTGCTCTCCAGGTACCAAAGTAGCCAGAAAGTAATGCTTTCTGCTTTCTGCTGCCAAAAGCACTGTGCAGTAATAACTTCTCTGTCTACGGATCCCTCCTTCCACTGTTGCCTTTGTTCAGACTGATTTGGCCCCTTCCAGGCTACAAGTCTGAAGGTGGATGGCCGCGATCACGCAGGCCAGCAGTGGGTCAAGTGCACTGCAAGGGGTTCTGCAGCACAGATGCTGAGTATCAGAGTTAAATCTTGTTGTGAGGTTACCTGCAGAGCTGGACGCAGCAACTGACTGAACTCCTACAGTGGGACACAGCACAGCTAAGGCTCAAGCAGCGTGTGAGACCCATCCGAGGCTCATCTGAAACACATACAATACTGCTGCGTAAAGCTCCAGGGATCAAAGCTTCCATTTGTGCTTAAGCAAAACTAAGCTTGCCTCTCAGCGGACCTAATTGTGCAGACCAACTCAGAAGTGCCTGGGGGACACCAGATCAGAAGGACCCATTGGAACAGAGAACAGCCCCTGTAAATGCAAGGAACCACAGCGCCAAGATTCAGAGGCACCCATACAGTATCCTTACACCCATCCCCTCCATACACTGCAGATCGGTCTCTATGAGACTAAAAATCACAACGTGAGTGAAGACCAGGAGAGATGCAGGGTGTGTTGCAGGGATACCAAGGGAAGAGTGCCAACCAAAGAACATTACATCATGGCTGTAAATTAAAGCAGCCACAATAGCTGCTTACCCCCAAAGCCTTTAGCAGACGATCGGAGCACAGAAGTAGCCTGAAAGCGTCACTTTGGTCTCCACTCCCATTTAACCCTATGTCAAATCAAGCAGCCTGCAGGAATTTTTCTCTTCATTGAAGGCTCTGGGCTAAGTTTGCACCCAGCTGCAGCCTGAGTTCTGCCACAGACTTACAGCATAAACAAGACCAGGCTGTGGCCACTCTGTTTTGCATCAAACCTTTCCTTGCCATCTGCATTTTCATTTCTCCATCAGCTGTAACAGCCCCTCCAACCATCCACAGGGCAGCAATGAAAAAGCCATCAATGAACATTCATCCCAACGTGGGATGTGCTTTAATTCAGTCAGCTAGACTGCAGGCCCTTCTGACTGCCTGACAGCTTTCCTTACCCACAAGATCTTACCTCCTCTTCTCTAATTTTTAATGCTGAGCATCTCTGCACAAAACAGGGGTCTGTAGCATGCACTCATTTCAAAAGAGCCCTCGTTGCCTTGGTTACCAATCATCAAGCCCAGGCCTCTGCAAGCTCGGTCAGAGCCTTCCTTCTCCTCGCTTTCCTCCTGTTTTCTGCAACACTGGAAGATTTCTGCTCTCAGACAGCAAAGCAGAAAGCTGGACCTAAATAAAAGAATCGATACACAGAAAATGCCCTAGGATGTGTGTTGTGTATGTGTGGCCTTGTATGAATGACAAGATCAGTGAGAAATAACAACAGCAGCAGCAGAATACATTATTAGCTTACCAACAATACTATCGTGGTAATATAGAATCATACAACATCCTGACTTGGAAGGGATACACTGCAAAATACATTTAGCCTGCATCCTGAGGAGCTGGCACTCGCTCTGCTGTCAATTAGCAGCAGTGGTGACACAACTAAAGCAGAGCACTGCTGGTGCTGGGTACGCCTGAAGTCTCTGGCAGCCCCTGGTGCTCACAGAGCACATCTCTGCAGTCCAAGAAGGGCAAAGGAGGAAAGAAGCCTCGTCACACCCATTTACAAAAGCAGGATGGAAGCTCAGAGGCGTGGTTTCTAGAAAGTGCAGTGGTTGGGAACCTGCAAAGTTGGGAGTAGAATGAGGGACAAAGACAGAGAAAGGCAAAGCTGTAGCAGCCCGATGGAGATCCTTCACTGGGCACACAGCCATTGGATCCAGCCATTGGATCCAGCCTGTCCCCCTTACCTGAGACCCACACAATCCCCATGATCGGCTTCTGTGCATGTGTTCGTATGGTACTCAAAGCAGCCTGGATTTTGAATGCTGAGTGCTCCCCAAAGCACAGACCAAAGCTTCGGATAAACAGATGTGTAAATAAACACCCCCCAAATAATGGCACCCACCGCGCATCAGCAGATAAACCTCAAGGAGAAAACAAAGCCAAATTGCAGTGAAAATAGTGCTCACTGCTTCTGTGGGCTTCCCAGCAACCAGCCATCTTCCCAGTTAAAAATAACATCAGGTTTTATTTCTGAGCACTGGCTGGCAGGATTGATTCAGAGCCCACTTAAATGTTAATGCATGCTCAGGAAGTCCACATTCTTCTGCATGGAGAGGCCTGGGTTGGTTAATGCCATTTTGGGAAAGGACAAGCCACATTTTTAGTACTGTGTATCAATGTGACTCCGCTAAACGATCATTCTTATCTCTGTTTATGGCATTTCAAATGGTCACATCAAGTGCAAACAATACCAGAACTTGAAATAAATAAGATATCGTGCAGCTCACACACCCTACCTATGCTGAATGGGAAAGGCCACCACTAGCTCTTTATCATCTTTCGGTGCTACAAGCTTAATTAGATCTTCCAGACAGAAACAAGCCTACATACAGGAGTGCCAGAAAGGAAAAAAGGAAAAGGACGAGGAATTTTAATTGCACTGTAATCCTTTCAGTTGGGTTTCTTGCAAACGCTGCATTTCAGGGAGCCAACAGACTGGAACCAAGCAAAATTCAACACGAACCTTTAAAAAGAAAACACATGAAAATAAATGTGATCTGCAGGATCCACAGCCCGTATTAAACTCCAGGCAGTGGGACAGGCTGTAGTTTAATGTAAGGAAGTAATGCAAATTAAATTAAACCATTTGTCACTGCTAACTGAATGGGAAAAAGGGAACGGCCGCTTTGCTGGCTGACTTTGCCTCCGTCCTGATTGCTGCATCCATCTTTCCTGCAGGTCTGAACCTCACCACCAAAGGCACAGCCTGAGCTGTCAGCAGCTCTTATAGGACTGCTCAGAGTGTCACTGGATGCTTCGTTCTATACATCATATATCTTGATGAGAGGCCTATAAATAGGCACTATTTCCTACCCGTTTACTGTGCCGTATCCATCACGGTAACAGCAAAATTACCTTTCAGCAATGCATTAAGTTATCCATTCTCCAGCTACAAAGTGCTAATGTCTGAGCCAAGGGAAGTGGCCCATCCAGCCATCCCACACAGCAAAATAAACATTTTCATTTTGAGTTCCATTACAGCGGTCCCAAACTCCACAGCATTGACTACAGACTGCCATCCAGTTCCTGGCAGTAGGCAGATCCTTCCTTGCCATACCTGTTGAGACCAACAGGGTCCTGGCAGCAAAGGCTTATTCCAAGAGCTACAGACACAGGTGGAGCAGTTCAGCTGCTTTTCCAGGCTGCAGGATGTGCTGACGTGGGACTTCAAAGGGGTTTTGTGTGTACATGAGGGTGTTCTGAAACCCTCGGGAAAAATCAAATTGCATGTGCTTGTTGTGCTTGTCCCTGATTGCCCTTTTTAATGAGTTTTCAGTGCACTGAACCCTACTTAATACATTGCTTAATAAAATGAAAATAATCAATTATCCAAGAGGGCCCAGTTTATGGCCACTCTTACATACTTATCCCATTAGACAGAGCCTGTTCTCCAGCATCACAGATCACCTCATTTTGATGACTGGCCCCCAGATACAAAGAGGGACTTTGCTTCTCCAGGGCAGTGGCAGGATGAGTGGCATAACATATCTGCCAGCCGTGCTTTGCTCCTTGCACAGACATACCTGCCTGCTTCCAAGCACCACGTTGCCCATTGTCCCCTTCCATGCTGCTCTCAAGAGGGCTCTGCTGCTCAGAAGTCCTGGACTGGGTCACACCTTCACAGAGTTATGCCTACACTCTGTGATGAAGGTTAGGTTTGTACCTAAACTGAACCCTGCTAGGCTGTCAGTGCTGCCACTCGTGGCTTTGTTGCAGCTGTTTGTGTTCCAGTTGTGAAGTGCAAATCCATTGCACCTCCCTGCTGTTGGACACAGCCTGCTCCCATCTCCTCACCACTTAGATAGGAAGGGAAAGAGAGGAGAGATGACACAGAAGTAATTGACTCAGGCTGGAAGGGGCTCTGAGCACCTGATTAAGCTGTACACGTCCCTGTTCATTGCAGAGGAATTGGGCTAGAAAACCTTTGAAGGCCCCTTCCAACTCATCTCCAGTCACACACCAAATTAGTGGTGAAAACAATCCCAGTCCACACTTCTAACCACTGGGTCACAGCTTCTCCCATAATGATCTCTCTATGCATCTTGCAATCAAGAGTCTCAGACCAATGACAAGATAGCATCTGCTTCAATACATATAATTGCTACTGCTGGTAGAGCTCCAGGCGTCTTTTTGCTATTCCTACCTGGATTTTTTTTATTAGAACACCTCCTGCTGTGCCAACCACGACCTCTCCTCCTGGTTTAGGTCACTGAAGCTTCCACCCTTCTTGAACATTTCCTCTTTAACTCAGCCATCCTTCTCTTCTCCATGAAAACACACCAGTAAACCGCTCAGAGAACATCCTGGAAAAGGAACTACTGTAAATGGCCACACTTTGCTCCTCAATCCTCAGGGCAGAGTGGCTTCCTATGTCTTAGAACTAACCAAAACAACTGGTTTTGCATGCAGAAGCTGGCATCTGTGAGGAACGGATTTCTTTCCACCTTATGGACAGTGCTGTTCCACTGCTAGAGAATAAAATAAAGAGGGCTTTTACATTCTTCACAACACATTTCCAAAACGCTCTGGGAAAGTGGGGTTGCAATCCTTCCCTGACCTGCTGGGTATATCTGAATTGCCTGGTGTTTTTCTGGATGTAGGCAGGGAAATCTAATCGTGGTATAACTGCCACGCATCTGGGTCTTCTCTTTTGTAGGAGGACCAGACAGTACCTGTGTGGCCATCTAAACATGTGAGGCGTGCAGAATAACCTCTGGGTAGGGATTTGAAACCATTTGAGACCAGCATTTCATGGTTTAATAAGAACTATTGGTGATGGGTGGATGGTTGGACTGGGTGATCCTGTGGGTCTTTTCCAACCTTGGTGATTCTATGAAAGGAAACAGAAGAGACTGAAATGTCTGACTTCCACTGGGCAGGAGGAGCCCTCGTTTAGGCAAAGATCATCAGAGAACTTCAGACCATTACCTTTCATTCAGTTCTGCCTGGATACATCTGAATACACCCGGGTCAGGCTGCCAGAACAATTCATCCACTCGGTGACTCTGTAGCCCTCCTTCCCTGTGCTCAGACACAGGCAGAGGAGGGGCTCTCAGCCAGAGAAGTCCTTCTTTCAGCTCATCCCTGTCGTGAGGCACTGATATTTGCAGTTCTCAGTAATTCTGTGGGATTCTTCGCTCCTGAATAAACGCATAAGCAAACCTAAATTCAACAGCAGCAGACACAAGTCTGATCAAGGAGCACATAGCAGAAAGAACAGGCTAGAGCAAACAGACCCACATACCAGCATGGGTGGATCTACTGTGACAACTCAGAAAATATCGGGTCTGACAGCCAGGCTGCAGCGCTGGAGGGCAGCAACTTCCTGCCACCGAGTTTGTTTTCCTTGTGATTCCTCAATCAGGGAAGTCAGACAGCTGATCCTAGAAACAACAGCTGGGAGCAGCCCAGCACTCAACACCATTGTCATGAACGTCTCTTCTGAAGATCTTGATGTTAAAGGGAGGGTGCAGAACAGAAACCCGCTGGCCAGACGCCCATCCTAACTGGAAAAACCCTCAAGTGTTTACAGCAAGGATTTCAGAAGCGCTCAGCAATTAAGATTCTCAACTTGAGACGTCTCACAGAGGCCCAGACTATTAGTGTGCCTGCCTCCAGCAAACTGTGCATCAACCTCCCTGGCATGCAGACAAGGAAACAGAAAGAGGAGCATCAGGGAAGGAAGATTTTATTATTCCCTCCCCTTCATCTGTCAGAGTCTGAAAGAGGCAGAAGGATGCCACTAAGCACTGGCCTCAGCTGCAAGGAGATTTAAAGCCCAGGAGATGCTCTTAAATGG
This sequence comes from Gallus gallus, assembly GCF_016699485.2. Lineage (NCBI taxonomy): Eukaryota > Metazoa > Chordata > Aves > Galliformes > Phasianidae > Gallus > Gallus gallus. The sequence goes on from NC_052553.1 coordinate 571,300, forward strand.
TGGCAAGAGTCTGTATTGCTTTGCTAACACCAAAAGAATAGAGTGCACATATAGAATGTGCACACATAGAATGCACGTAGAGAAGTTCTGCAACAACCCTTTGAAGAGGAGTTTAGCTTCTGTAAGTAAACCCATGGTACCCCAGAATCACTACCTATGGTGTAAGAGGCTCCAATCCATAGGAATCTCTCTCCATCTTCCTGTAAAGGTCTTGGAAAATTACATTTCCTGGAAGGGAGATGTTTTATTAGTCAACCAGACAGCAAAAGAACAGCCTACAGCAAGATCAGGACATTAATTGACAAAGAATAGTTACATGATGCTGCTCAGCTGCAAGTGTCTGTGGAAGCACAAAACGCTTATTGCCTGCATCTAGGGAACTCTGTGTCCCTCTTAAAGAGGGAGAACAATGCCTTGGGAAACCTTGTGGCATCCCACTCCATACCCCTGATACAGTTAGATATGCAGATAGCAAAAAAATACAGCCTAGCAAGTAAAACAGAACATTAAAGCCCAGTCTGCTGAGCTGTAATGCTTCACAGAAGCATCTTTGGGCTAAAGCCTACTCCTAACTTTCCTCACTGGTCCTAATGCCAAGAACACACATCACACCTTCTTCCTCATTTGTATGACCAGAGCCATTGGAACGGTTACAGCTTTTACTCTTTTCAGTCCCCTTCACCTTGGGCCAAATCTCCTTGTACTTATCCTCAAAGTGAAACACCATCTAATAGTGCACCGAGCAAAACTTCTTGTCTCAGAGAAGCATCCCCCATGCTGCAGTGCAAGAAGACTGCACACCTCCTTTTAGGCCTTCAAAATAACAGTGAAACACCTCTACAGTGGGGAAAAAAAACGTGGCACCAGATTTACCTACATTACACATAATTTAAAACACAAAAATGTTGGGTTTCCTTCACGTGCCACAAAGGACCAACGCACACCCACAGTTCACATGAAACATCAGTCTTCAATGATTCAGTTTTGGGGGAGGGGGGGGTAAAAAATCAAGTCAGAATGAGAAGCAAGTATGGTTTTCTAAGGAAGTTATTGCTTTATCAGGAAGGATGCAGGAGTTCTTGGTTAATCAAGCTGCTGAATGGTTAATTATCTCTCAGAATACACATGGGATGGGGAAGAAATGATTATGAGGCGCTGGGTTGCTAGGGAGTGGAGGTTTTAGGAACAAAAGGCAAAGGGGTGCTCGGGGCAAGGAATCGCCATCCCTCTCTTTGCAAAGCATCGTGAGCATCTGCAGCACGGTATTAGAGCTGGTTAATAATAAACTGCAGTGCTCGGCACCTGCTAGACTAATTGCAGCACAGTATGTCTGAGTGCTGCGTGGAGAGCATCTGGAGACAGCACTGAGCTCAGTGCGGCGTTTTAAGAGCTCACAGGAAGAAATGTGCTCGTGTGCTGGCTCCCGAGTGCCTGACCACTACTAAACCCCTGCTCTGGGGCGAGGAATGCAGACTGCTTTAACAAGAAGACAGAAGGAATAGATGTCTGTTGTGACCCCGGTGCTCCATTCCTCACCCTGAAGTCTGCTGAGGCCAGTGGGAAAACTCACCCCAGCTTTTCTCCACCACTACCATCCTGCGTGGCCATGGCAAGTCAGAATTGCTTGAGAGGTCACAGAGCTAGAGAAGACCATTGCATTTGCTTCCTAAGAGCACTGAGTGAGGTTCAGTTCTGAACAGAGACCTGGCACGAGGCCTGGGCAGCACCTATGTCCCACAAAAGGAGGTCTGTACGCAGGGAACTTGACTCACATCTCTTATCAGTACTGCAGATGAATTAAACCTGCTTGTGTTTCATACATTCTTCAGTAAATAAGCCTTTGCTTGACCTTGTTGTAATCTGCAACTCTCACTAAAGATCAGGCATAGCAAAACTTGAGTTACTGTAATGCTAACCCAGTGCCCAGCCTGCCTATGGGTCTTTTGGTTTCTGATTCCTGAAACCAGAGGAAGAGAAACCGTTCTTCTGACAGCTCCAAGAACACCAGACAACCTCCACTGCTTCTCCAGAATCCCTGTAGGAACTTTCCCCATCTTTCTCTACCATAGCCTTCCCCAGAAGCTCAGGTGTGTGACTCAGTACAGCATCACCAACCCTGGAGAGCAGCGAGCACAGTCCTGCATGGCACAGTCCATCCAAGCTGCTGTTTCACAGGCAGAGGTGATAAAACAGAATATATTCAGCCAGTCTTTAACCTTACGACATAAAACTTTACTTTAGCAGAAGGAAAAAGCAGCTGACGCTCAAAATTAATCACATTTCTACAGAAGAAACCACTGATGCCAGCATAGCACATCTGAACCTTAATCAAGCCTGGTGTCTCAAAGTCAGAAGATATTCAGTGGTGCATTGGAGAGGAGCCTTTACGTGGTTTTAACTATTCTGTCCAACCAAGATTCTAATTGCTCTGCCTAACCTCTGGAGATTATCATTAAGTTTCTGGCTCGCTGCCCCACTGCGTGTGACAAAAGCATTTCAGGCTTACCAATGAGGTTTTCAACACTCTCCATGGGAGGTCTGAGAGGACCACTGGATTCTGCAGCAAGAACAATGCAGATTTCTTTGCTGATAAGAATGGCAGGGAAAAAAAGCGTACAACAGGCTCTGTGCATGCACTGAAAGAGAAAGGATCTTAGCTTGACAGCATTAGTCACCCCATCTCACATCTCCAGTCTTCTAATGCACAAATGTGACTCGGCTTGAGTTGTACCGCAGGAGTTTGCCTCAATTCCCCAACGTGGCTCACCTGAATTCTTTGATATCCACAGACGTTGAACAGAGCCCCGCTTCTCTTCAGTAGGGGTTCACGTTTATTTAGCCATCACAGAAACAAGGAAACAGATTCTCAGTTTCAGAGATCCTGAACCTTATGGTAGAGTGCATATGACACCAACCACACAGTCTGATCAAAATGAACGCCACAGTATGTACTGTATGTGTATGTGAAATGCTAACACATACTATGCTATCGAAAAGAGACCAGAAGTGCCCTTATTTACTGTGCATGCTAACAAGTGAGCCCAGCTTAAGATTAAACAGCACTGCTCCATATGGACAGCAAGAACAACTCACCAAAAAATCACTTGAGTTCCACACAGATTTGAGTCTCAATGGAATATTCTCCTATAGGGATATAAATTTAGGAATCAATGTGTCGTCAAATCTGTCCTTATAAGCAAAGACACAGACACCATGTCATCTATTTCCAAAACTAATCAAACGAGAAGAGGTTAGAGAGTGCAGATCAGCATATCATTTACTGACACTGCACTCATTTACCCTGGTTAAGAACCTGGAAAGAATATCATTGGTGGTTGAGATCCTTACACAGAAGGATTATAGAAATCTTTCGCTTTTAAATGAAGTCATTAACACTTTCCTGCAGCAGATTAACATTTCCATTTCACAGATGAGGATCAAGTCACAAAGACTTTCCTACAGTCATTATGAAGTCAGTGGCATAAAGGCAGCTGTCCCTTTAAGTTCTCATCCTGGAAAATCAAAGAAACAAGTCACATTTCTAAGCCCAATCACAAAATAGCAGCAATTCTTAGCACTTGGAGCACAAATTCCAAGCAAACCACATAAAATCTGGTCAAAATCACCAAAAAGGGTGAATTAGCCAACTGGTAAGAAAGAGCTGTGAATACTGACGTTGTGCAACTCGTGCTGTTTTGGCCTTCTGTGGGTGTGCCAATTACACACACATCTGCACGCTCAACCAGGTGTATCCAACAGGAACAACACATGAGAACAACACACTTTTTTGGGGCAAAAAAGAGCCCTTCCTGGGTTTGTTTCAGAGTCATAAAGCCTGAATAAGAGGGTGAAGCCATGGACCGGGAGGACAATTTCTTCCATTGAGCTTTTTCCCTTTCTTTTTTTGGTGTCAATCATACATGTGTAAAGGCTCACAACGAACACAATGCTTCCAGCAGTGCTGTGTTTGTCTGAGCCTGAGCCCTCCTCACGCATCCATCAGCGTAAGCACTTCTGGCAGCTCTGCTTACTCCATAATTCTTGTGCAGCAATATGAAAATCTAATTCTCCCCTCTCCTAATTTACATTAGCTTTGCTCCTAAGTGAAACGGAAATGATTTATAAATGGCTCTTGCTTTTGCAGAAGGAAATGGGACTTAGCACCTTTCGGCACAATGCGCTCTGCCTCACGCACATTTCTGCCCCAGCCCAAGCTGAGAAGTGCCAGAATGCTGTCTCGTGAATAGTCCTGCTGGGTGACATCACTTATCATGCCACCGTGCTGCCAGCCAATTGGGGAGGCTTCTCACACAGCCCTTAGCTCTCACCTAGCCGGGAAGCCTATAGGAAAAAGCTGCAGCGCTGGCAATGGACCCACTCTTGCTGCCGATGCTTATCTGGCCACACCTCCTCCTTCCCATTTCCCACTCCAGTGTGCACACACATCACACACACACATAGAACGCAGCAGAGGCAGAACAGCCACGCACTGCAAAAATCCATTTCCGAGCATTAGGCTTTTGGCAGTGGTTCAGATATGAACTTACTTCTTGTTCTGGAGATGTATGGTTTTGAGCAGCAATGTCAGCGAAGGATGCTTCCTCTTCCAAGTCACTGATTATTTTAACTCATTGTTATCACACTGCACTGCCTTTGTACTTCTGTCCAACTCATTTGCAGCCGGAGCCAGCCCAATTGTGGCTATAACCCCATGAACAGACGGTGGAAAATTATATTCTGACATCCCCAGGCTGTAATCAGTTCCTTTGGCCACTCAAGAGCTGATCACACTCAGCACACAGAAGCAAAGCCCAACATTGGAAGAGGCAAAGCTGCAGTGCTGCAAACCAAGGCTTGTAAGTGCATGCAGTGTTTCCAGCACAGAGATGCTTCATTGTAGCTGTGAACTGGAAGGAGAAATAGGAAATGGGCACACAAAGTCGTGGGATGAAGCAAGCCATTAAAATATCAGTAGGAATCAGAATCCCAGGGATCTCGTCTGCTCTTCAAACAGTGCTTAGGAAGAAGCTGTAATTGTCTATTAATTCTCATTCACAAACAGTACATCCAAGTACAACCCGTGTAGTCCGCTGGAACCAGCACAGCCTACTCATGTGAGAGGGGAATAACCACAGGTGTGCTGTGAAATTCAAAGGGAGGCTGCAGGTTGTACTCACAGTCCGTGACCCAGCTACACTCAGCAGCACTAAATGTTTTCACTCAAAGCCAACAGAGGTCATGTAGCATTTTCCAGGCCTTTGGGAGGACTCCTCTGGTAGAAAAGTCCAGAAGATCATTTTAAGTTCTGAGATGAAACCAATTTAGATTACTTATTAAGCCCTCTTACCTCCGACCATAACAGACTACATTCTTTATAGCCTACTCCCTTTGAGGTGACAGCAAAACAAGCGATTCCTGAACAAACCCTTCTGGATATCACTAGAGAACAGAGAAAGCAAAAATGTATTAGAGACCAAATGTAAAACCAGGGAATATCTACAGATACCCACCTGAACAAACTGTGGGTCTCAAGGGACAAGAAAGCGTGCAAAACAAGGCAGTGTTTTGTCTCAGTAATTCAAATGCTTCATGAAATAGGTGGGAACTCAGAGTGTGTGCTCATGTTACTTGAGGAGCGATGAGCAGCAGCATGAGAACACAAGCAAGTAAAGGAAAGAGGAGCAACGAACAAACAAGACTGGGCAGACCATAAGAAAGAGGAAGATGAGAACAGAAGGCTGTCATCTTTGCAAGGATACGTGCCCTTCTTATTCACCCCAGCTTTAAGAGAACTTAAACTGTTGTAGGACTCACACTATCCTTGCCCTTCATTATATACAAAAGAATAAGAACTCATGGAATTTTCTGCCCTTAAGGCTCATTAATTTCTCCCTGGACACCAAACTGCAAGTTAAACAAATGGTACTAATGCAAAAAAAAGTCTCTCTCTAACTCTACAATCTTACCATAAAGGTGTTAGGGAATGATCTGAAATAGAAAATGCTACTTTCCATGCTCAATCTTCTGGCAGCAGCTCAAGAAGTTAAGTCATGTTTACTTTCCTTAATGGAAACCCACCCCTTGCTCTCCGTTAATGCCAGGACTGATCACACCCTGCAAGCAGTTGGGCTGAGCCAGCTGTGTCTGGCCAAACTGACATCCAGTGCAGGGCACACACACAGTGATTAAAGGAGACAGAAAGTAACACAGCTTTTCCTTTTTCACATGGACATTTGGTGGATGGAGCATTAGATTTTTCCAGAAGTATTTAAGGTATTATAGACTGTTTTTGAAGTGATGACAGAGCTATACATCATAGTCCAAAAGCCCAAAACACAGAGGAGCCCTCGGATACAAACACTTGCACAGAGCCAGGACTTCACTTTTAAACAATTTTCACACATACACTCACACACACATCAGTATATAAAGAACCTTTTAATATAGAGGAACCGTTTCATAAAGCACAGAATTCAAAGTTAATTCTATTATTTTCATCTGCGTACAGCTCATAATGAAAACAGGGCAAGTAGGAGTTGATATCCCATGTTGGTGTTGTGCAAACAGCTAACTTGGAAAAGCCTCCAGGTGCATCATAGTAAGTCAGGACAGAAAGTAACTCCTCCTGAATGCAACATAAAACACTTGGTACTGATAACAGGGAGAACAAAGACACTACACTGCTAACTTGCCCAGCTTATCAGCTGCACAGATAAGTAATATCGATATGTTGCTCTAAATTAAATATGCAAGTCCCTTCTCTTTAGTTCTTACTTGAGTATTCTTGCACCAGATTGGAAAGAAGCTTGAATGAAATAGTAAAGTTAAGTCCAGCAATGTCCCATCATCATGGGATTCATAACAGAAAAACAAATCTTTGTGCAGAAGCACTGCTGCTTTATACAGTCCCATCCTGTATTCATTCTTCTGCAAAACACCACATTAGAATCAATCAAGTTTGGAAGTGTGTGACAAATGTTTGTCCTCCAGTACCTGCTACATAAACGTCAACACCACAAAGCAGCTCTGCAGAATTGCTTCAAAGAATTGGTCATTCAAAACCTCCAGCACAAATTGCACCAGGAGCTCATGAAATCTAGTGGAATTTATAATGTTACACATATAGTTCCCCTGGGGAAAAAAAAAGTCATTTTCCAAGAATTCTGGATTTTTTTACATTAAAACCATGGAAGAAACCACTAGGTAAGTACAACAGGCAGCAGGAGTGTCAGAATCACATCACATTTCTAACTACCAGCTGAATTCCTCCAACGTGATGCTCCCAGAAGTAAACAGTGCTTGAACCAAGAATATGGAGGCAGATTAACAACGAGGGATTACATCCCTTATTCTTTAATCCACAAATTTAACAGACTTAGAAAACAGAAAAGGAAACAGACGGAGTAGAGTTGACTAACAATACAAAACCTTATCAATTCTACTTTACATCTCATACGCAGCTATGTTATTTTGCTTTAGATCCTCTCTTTGACACAGTGCTGGAGGGAGTGCACAGGTATACACTGCCAACAGAAGTATTTTTATTAAGTGCTTCAGAAAAAGAAGCTGATGGGATCGAGACACTCAAACAAAGCAACCCAAGCCATCTTTAAAAAGAAATCATTCCAGTCGATAAATAGCAGCTTCCACATTGACATAACCCATGTGTTACACAAGGAATATGGACTACAAGTTCCGTACAACATGATACAAAGCAGTCCTGCTTTTAAAAAGAGAGAAACCAAAGAAAAAGGCGCAGCATGAAGTAATGTCAGACAAGCAGTTTTGTGAGAGCTTTAATGGCACAAAATGTTTATAAGCTACAACTTATACATGTACTGTAAACTGTATAGAATGTTACAAAGTGCTAACTAATTTATGAAGAATGCATAATCACTTTGGCTCAGTTCACTCCAATATTTCAATACACGTCAATTAAAAATTTTTTGAGTTTATGATCTTCAGCTTTCACTTTTTAACACAGTAAGTAAATATGTTCTGACTGCAGTTACGTTACCTGCTGCATTTTCAACGTGCGAGTTTATGCAATCTTTGTTGGTCGTATTTACAAACATTGTAGGCCAGTTTTCAATGCATGTAAGAAAAATGAAGCCTGCTTTTTTTTTTTTTCCAAAACTGTAAACAGGTATAAAGCTTTTTAAACATCTACCTTAACAAAACTTCAACTATCAACAGTTGAAACCCCTTTTCAAATGATATAGTCTGTTTCTGTTCCTTGTAAAACTAGAAGTTGTAGACTTTCATCCCAAGTTTATCGTAGGGTATCAATAAATACTGCATTGGATCATAGTAAGTGGTACAGTGATCATGGATTCATCCCTCAGCTGTAATCTTTACCATTTTCTATTTCATGGCTCCTTCAAATATTATAAACCATATGTTGATACTCCAGCCACAAGCTTGCAGTGTTACTTATCAGATATTCTGAATAAATATCTTTTAAATTTAGAAAGGGGTAATTTTATTTTGTCAAAGGAAAGCATTCCCTACTTGGTAAAAATCTATTTGTTTCCACTATTCCAATTTTGATACAAAACAAGGTGCTATAATTAGAAGTGAAAGTGTATCAGCCTTACCCCATCCCCTCAGCTTTTCAGGACTACAAAACTCTGCACTTCGTAGCATCTAAACCACCCTCACCACTTCCTCCTTACCTCCCCCACCCTTGGGTGAAACCCAACATCCACACTTGAAACAAAGATGCAGTTATAGCAACTCAGGTGCCACTAGCATTCACAGCTACAAGAAAAAGCAGACGTCTTCAACAGAATAGTTAAGACTGCTCTTTTACCCTGAAGGCATTCTCTAACAGCATTCCGAAGTAGAGAATAAAAATAAATACAGGTTAGCATTGGATTTATATTTAGCTTTTCCAGTTCCTGGGAGCTAACTAAGCTCTCTCAAACCAAACCTCAATTGGGATTTAGCTGCTATGTAAGCTGTTCCAAGCGATCACTGCTGTATCAAATATTCAACTTCATAAAATCTGATGCAAGCAAACAATCCAGGTGGCTGTTCTCACCAAACCAGCTGACTGTATTTTCTTAACGTTTTTCTACAAGTCAGACTATTAAAGTTTTTATTTAAATGAGATTTTTGCTAGTCTTAAAATTAGCATTGTTCCCTAAATACTTAGTATTAAAGTCTATACCATATTTTTTTTAATATATTCATATATATATATAAAAAAGAGTATTCTATCCTTCAGAGTCATGCTACATGTTCTGAAATCCAATAAAATCTATTTAGGGACACGGACGTCCCAATGCTTTGTAACAATTTGGTACTAAAGCTTCACATTTTGAAAAGAAGTGTCACTGAAGGAGGACAAGGCTTAATGTTCCCTAAGATAAAAGTTCAACAACATTAGCGAGGAGTCTACCTAACATGAGACATCACAAGTGACGTTCAGGTTCCATGTACCCCCGAAGGAGATTGTACAGTAAACAATGAGAAGGAATATTGAAAACTCATTTGCAAAAGACATTTCAGAGCTTTACAACCTCTGAATCTTTACACACCTGCAAGATTGTCCCCCTTAGAGATTGGTCAAACCACTTCACCTTCTGAAACTGCCCCGTTATCGTCATTGTAAAATAGTTCCACGACAAACAGAATCATATCCTTTTACACAGAGTCTAACTACACCTACAGCTGTTGGGTTTTTCCTTAATTTAAAACTACATTTCATAGGAAGATTTCACATTTAAAATTCTCCCTTAAGAAAACAAGTAAGGAAAAGAAAAAGCTTCTTCACATGCAAACAATGCATTTTTTTCTAATAACTTCTAGGCATCAGACAGATTTCCTACAAGGAATAAGGAGCTGACTTCATAGAAAAGACAAAATTACAACGATTATCTAATATTAAAATATGCTGATGGATTTAGGTATTCTACTTTAAAATTTATGCAGTCTTTGCCTCCTGCAAATCAAATGGTGTTAGCCAACGTAAGGGGAAGCGTAATGGAAACTCCCCTGTGAGCTGATTTAAACCATGTTTTATTGCCAGGAATTTCTTAGTTTATTTCACAACTGGTTTGTCTTTTTTTTGAAAGCAGAATTCAATTTCACTCCAATCAATAATTTTCTTCGGAAGATACTTAATTTTATCACTATAACACAGTCAACATTTATACCATGCACAACTGCAATTTAAGTCAGGTTGCACTAAGGAGGCAACAGCATCACTGATAAAATTAAAACTTGCTGGTGGCATTTTGCATCGAGAGAAGCCCTTGCAACATATAGACAGTTGTAAACTCTGTTCAGCAACTCTGACGTGTCTTGCAGGCCAAGAGGCAAGGGAATGGGAGGAGAGAGGAAAAGAATGTGGATAGCGAAACACCTCAACAGAGTTCCAACACAATACTGAATTCCAGAATTAGCAAAAACCTGGATATGTAAAGAAAGGGTGAAGTCAGGGTCATGCTTAAAACGGTCTCAAGTCAAATGTACTAAACGAGACAGAAACACCTTCACAGGTCACGTGGGTTTCCAGGTTTTGCACTCCATCTTTCAGTAAGTGCTGGCTGAAGGTGTGGTCAGTCGTTTTCCGATGTAGATGCTGAAATAAAAAGTATAAAGCATATCATAGTCCACAGAAATACTCCCTGTCTCTCACAGTTCCCATGCACTCTGCTATTCTGATTTGTCTTTCAAGCTTGATGAGGTTCTTCCAAGGACTTCATTTCTCCTTTCATAAAATGACTTAAGAGTGACACTGTCAGGCGAGCCTAGAAGGACTGACGCTATCAGTGTTCAGTAAAAGCGGGCTCCTTACAGTTCCAAGCTCATCTGAAACACCCAGTCCAGGAGCTCTGATGCACTTTGTAGACTACCTGACTGAGGGGGCTCTTGAAGAGCTCAGCAACACTCCCAGATGATTATTATAGTAAAACAAAGTATTGCCAAGAAAAAAGAGGGAAGAGTTAAGTATTGAGGACCTACAGAAACATGGACCTCTGATATTCAGGCAACATTTGACACAAAAAGGTACACTTCTGCAGTAGTACAACTATCTTACAATATACCTTCATAGATTCTATCCTCCTAATTTACTCCATATATGGCTTTGCCCTCTTCACAGAAGAATATAAGATGGATAAAGAGAATTCAAGCAAGCTCAGAAATGTTGGATTACGCAGGTATGGAAAACACTGCTGAGCAAATCAGTAGCTGATCTCACAGGACGCATCCAGTATTTCATGTATCTAAGCATTCAGACCTTTGTATTTGCTAATATCAGAGAACTACAGCATTGGACAGTGAAAATTACAGAGCATGCACCATACACAGAGATCCTCAGCACCCAGTATTTGCACGCTGCGGTTTTGTAATGGTTATTAAGTATTACAGTAGTTTTTCACCTGCTCTTACTTTCCCTATATAACCTGAAGTATTTAAGAACGCGTGGATAACCAAATGGTACATGTTATAATTGCAAAGGTTATCTGCAAATTCATGATAATCCATGCATTTTCAATATAAGAAACTTGATCTACAAATAAAACATACTCATGACTACCACTGCTGCAACATTTTCCTGCATTTAAAATCAAAAGCAAAGAAGGCAATTCTCTTGAGCAAGGTGCAACAACACTCGAGTTATTCCAGACAAAGCCCTTTTCAGCAAGCACCTGACATTCAAGTAAAGCAGAAAGTCAAAGCCAGATGCAAAAAGTTGAAGTGAGAATTAGGTTAATACTTACCCTAGTCCCAAAGCCAAAACATGAGATATGAACAGAGATGGAATGAAAACCTTAAGAAATTCTGCAGAGAAAATGCCACCTTTCTTCATTGCTCCACTTTTCCTCATACTTAAAGACACTGAACGTTTAGGATGTCTGAAATGAAATTCCCTGAAAGAAGAGGGGGAGGAGAGAAAAAAAATACAACACTTTTTTCTTGTTGCCTTTCTTTTATTGCACAGAGATGCACAGATCTCTGCAGGAGCTTTTCTCTATTTTTTTTTCTTTTTTTTTTCTTTTTTTTTAAGTACAAAGAGCTGGAGATCAAAGTAAGAGATCCCTTACTGAGTAAGGGATCAAAGAGAAAAACAGGAGGTATTGTGGAGAGACCACTCACATAGACAGTATAGAGACAAAGGGAACAGTAGCTGAAGAGAAAGGTAAGTCTGAGAGAGGGAATTTCAGGATGTGATGTGTTAGCAAGAGCCTCATATTTTGTTCCAAACAGAGATACAGAAGTCTGCCAGATACAGACAGCATCCCCCTACTTTAATAAAAATGCTCTGCATTTGAGGTTCTCAATGCTTTCCCTTCAGTGGATGAATGTTACATATTTTACATAGAAAGAAAAAAAAGGTACAGTGAATCTATGAGACTTGCTCAAAACTCTTCCCATTCAATAAGCCAGAACGAAATCCCATGAATACCAGCTCTAAGCAACAAACTCTCCCAGTAATTCTGCAAAGAAACCTCGTAACCCACTTGCCACAGATTCAGGTTACTTTCAGCAAAAGACAATTCTGATGCTATTAAGATTTGCAAACTTCATCACCTGGACTTTCTGTAGCCTCCCAAACAAAAACTCTTTTTTCCAGAGATGGTCTTATTTGGACAGACAGAGAAACTGCATCTAAATGAGTCTCATGGCTCTTCCCACCTTCATATAAAGGAACTCTAGGGAGCCTCCTTTAGCAGGGAGGTTGCACTAGATGATCTCCAGAGGTTCCTTCCAACCCATACAATTCAGTAAAATTCATTAAAAAAAGTTTAACTCACTTGGGAGGAATGTTTTCGGGCCTACTCGACCAGTCTGACACCCAGTCAGCACTTTTCTTCAACACTTCCAACTCTTTCTCTCCTTCTACTGCTTCTTCTTCAGACTGAAAACACACATGGGACAAACCTTGTAACAGCCAGTTAACTCCACCTCATAGCATTAAGTTGAGAACAACAACATGGGTAAACTGATAAGCACCAAATGGCAGCTCTTGATAAAAGAGCAAGTGTTCTTGGGCTACTTGCTATTTAAAAGAGATTTTATTGTGCAAAAAGAAGACATTACGGAGGCCAGCATGTCACTCATTATGTTATTATACCTAGAACCCAACATTATAGTAAATTGAGCTTTCTGCACATGGATCTTGTTTGGATATTTTTGGTTTTTTTGTTGTTGTTGTTTGTTTAATGCTAATTGTAAATAAAGAGTTTTTCCAAAAAAAACACCCACTTAATTTCATGACATTTGATTTAAAGCATACAGAATGTAGATAAAGCACAGAAAGGCAAAATAAAAAGGTTTCAAAAACAATACTCAGAAGGTCTTTAAAGGAGTTACTTAAAATTACTGTTACGCACCTAGTGGATCCTCCTGGGTGTACCTCAGGTGCAGAGGGGAAAAATCAGCAGCACAGCTGCCTTCACCCAAGGAGTTAACATTACATCATTTGATATAAGAAAAAAAAAAGTCAGCTAAAAGGATCAGAGAATTTAGAAAAAAAGATATATGGCTTTTAAAATAAGTGGGAACCATGCCAAAAGCAACCAAATTCAACGAAATAGAGATGGCAGACCTAGCCAGCAACTTCATTCAGAGAGCTCTGGCCCTCTGCAGGGCTCCTGTGCAACAGTCCTATTCTTTGGCCAGATCTTACACACAATTAAATGCAAGGTTTCATTCTTCCAGAATTGCTTTCTTATGCTGCTGAAGACAGCAAATTCCATTCCATTAGCAAACTAAGAGTTCAGGATTAGTCTCCTCTCAGTTTGTATTACGAAGACTGCTCACTATAATGCAAGCTGATCGATTCATAAAGCAATTCATCAGGGTCTCAGAATGAAAGAAACCTGCTAGAGAGCAGTAGTTTAATGGATTTCTTTTGACAGGTAAAATATGTAATATTAAAGACCCTCTGAGGTGACAGAGAACTTGCTCTGCCCTTCAAGAACTCACAGTATTGACCTACGTATGATTTATATGCACAATACCTACAACTTCAACATATTTTTCAAAGTTAATTATTTTAAAAGGTTAAATACCTGAGAACTACTGTCTTTACTTGTGTGCATTTCCACATCAAATGTTATCTGTCCATCTTCTTGAGGTGAAGGGCTAAAGAAAAATTGATTTCATTATGTCACTTTTGTTACACTATACTGTCAGCTAAAGAATGATTAGCATTAATAGCATCTCAGCTGAATCATTTCCACACGCACTTCTGCACACTATTCAAATGAGTAACAGAGTACAGTCACAATCACCAGAATAAGAATGTCTTCAAAAAACCTTTGTTTTGCCTTTTTTTCCTCTTAATAAAATAACCCTACCTCTCCCAACAGGACTGACTGCTAGAATTTGGACCACACAGAATTTGGACTGAAAATACTGAACTACTGGCAGCTAGTTCCTTACCAACATAGAGGGAAGAAGCTATTTTCTATTAAAGCAAGTGTTCTGTTTTAAATATTGCATAAATTGACTTCAAACATTGCTTACTATAGTCTGTAATTAAATCAGTCCTAACTAACTTTTAAATATCTTTTATTACTGATCAGCTACTTAATGTATACAGTAGACAAGACAGTTCAGCAGACAGCCATTATTCAGAAAATCCAGAGGAGGCATAAGTAGATGGACACGTAAAATTATCTATGAAAACCACTCACAGACCTCCAAATCTGGCCTAAAGCCTTCAAGGGAAAGGCACAGTGAGGAACTAAGAATAACACGATGCTCACATGTGCGTCAAGGGATTATATTGTCAGGCAAAGATATTTTGCCTTCATAGGAAAAACGGCAGAATATTGAAAGCAGAAAGTACAAATTCCAAGTGTCTTTCTGCCAAGTCCAGTGATGCATTTTATTATGTTTGACTGAAAACAAGGATATATACATTACATTATTACTAATGAGCCAATAAAGCTAATATATTTCATACCCTAAATGGTTTATGACAATGTACAATTTAACTGTAGGGTAGATATAAGTGCTGCTTCTAGATTCCATGGCGTTCTGTAACAGTGAAATGATTTCTTTGGTAGCAAAGAACAAGCAAGTGTTCCAAACGCTGGAGCATGACACACTTAAGCTGGAGAAAGAACCCTACCCCTCAATTAACAGCTATAGGATTAAAAACTGCAAACAAGAGTACGCAGGACAGCAAACGTTCACTTACCTGTCACAGTGGGAACTACCTCTTGAACTGCTCTGTCCTGATTCATGTTGGGCATCCAGAAGAATTTTCTCCATGTCTCCATTATGAATGGAGGATGATGATGGGACATGCTCCAGCCCTCCGTTTTTCCCATTGCCATTATCATTGCTATTGCCATTGCCGTTCATCTGCAACTCCACCCAGGAACCTGTTGGGCAAGCCAGACATCATTTCATTAAAAGCAGTGAAGCTGAAACCACGTAAAGTTTATCAACTGCACGCAGAAAAAGAGCCCTGAACATGGTGAATTCAGATAACACACACTGCTGCTGGGATAAAGCTCAATAACACTACTGAAGACAGGGCTGATGTGTTTCTTCCTGTTGCACAAAAAAACCCACTTCCAAAGTGTTATGTTGCTTCCTACCCCTGGAGCTGGGCACACTAACTCCCCCCCATCTCCCCAGATATTAATACTTTAACAGACCACATTTCTCTCTACAGTTTGAAGTTTCCATTATCCGTGTATCACTCAATTACACTAATCGCTCCCCTTCCCTGTTCTACTCCTATGTTCCTTTTTCAAAGGAAATTCTATTCGCCTAGTCCTGCCTCCATACAGTTCCCCAACCTACAATTTTATACTATCCTTCCCTTCACTTCCAAAGGTCTTCATCTCCAAACCAGCCCCTGACTTCACATTTACTTATGTAGAAGTCATACCATAAAAAAAGACCCCATACACGAATGTATTCTCAGAACCACAACACAGCTGAGGGCTGATGCACCTCTGGGCCCATCAAGTCTGACCCCAGTCAGCCCAGCAGGGCCACCCAGAGCTGCTGCCAGCACCACGTCCAGGTGGCTGCTGAACATCTACGTAAGATCTCACACCCCTCTGAGCAACCCACGCTCAGCCACCCTCTCAATAACAAAATGCTTCCTGAGACTGAGATGGAACTTCTTGTGTTCCTGCTGCAATTTAATGTGCAGGTTAACTAAACAAAAAACAGTGTTTACCACCACATTCCCAAGAGCCGTGTTTCAATTTGCACCCTACCACCCACTGTCCTGAGGGGTAAAGGTAAAACAGATCTCCACCCTTCAATCTGTTCCAAATATTTAAATACATTCCCTATCCAGCTGCAACCCCAACCTTCTCATTAAGATATAAACCAAGAATCATACGACTGCACAGCCACAGAAGACCTGCTGGCCTGACACAGCTGACAAACTCCTTTTGCAGTCGCCCCTCAATTACAAAATTTCACACTGCATTTACCTATGCTATAGAATTCTGTCATTTAGCCACGTTCTAAGGGTCTGTGTAGGAAAATATTTGCAGTTAGGACCTTCTGATGTTTCATTTTGTCAATTCTGTTAGGAAAGCTGTAAGGTCTTTAGACACTGCTTCTGTTAAACCCTCTTCAATCACATTAATAACACTTTAAAGTAATTTTGCATTTGATGCACCCACCGTTTCAAATACCTGATTGAAAACTGAGCTGCGAACACAATGAGCTACTTGAAACATCATCAGAACATAAACAACACAGCATTAATTCTACCATCTTTAAAGTTTCTATGTCCTCCCTAAGAGGTCACAGCAGTTTCCTGAATAATAAATAAGGAGCATAAATAATGCTTTCATGTGAGAAGATCCTGATTAGGGAGACCAAAGATCTCTGATTTCTCAGAAGTATAATGTCTTCAGTACAATATTATGTCCCATTATCAGTAAGATAATGATTTCACACATATATTATATCACCACGCTTCCGTGGAATTTAATTGACACTATCTGAAGGTGACTGATTGATCACTGAGGTAAAAATAGTCAAAAAGGAAAGAGAAAACAAAGCCTAAAATACAAACATAAAAGCTGAAATGACTTCTTAAAATTACCTGCATTGGTTCGAAACGTCAATACTGATTTCTTGCCTTATGAAATGCACCTTTAATGGCTCCATTTGTTTTTACAGCCAAGTTTCAGCTCTGTGAACTCTATCAGTGACACAGGAAGGAGCGTATGACCAAGCAAGCTCACAGATTATCAGCTTGTTTTTGTGAACCTGAAATAGTTTATCCGTGGTATCACTTACTAACACACCACTGTACACTGTGCTCTGCTGAGCCCCGGTGGTTTACAGCCTGTTTTCCCCAGCTGTATTCACAAGCAAGGAATCTGGGTGTGCACAGAGCTTATGCACAACCACACAGCGTATACCAACCCTAGTAGATATTGGGCTGCTTCAATCAGCCACCAGACAGCCCTCCACAGCACTGGGTTTAATGAAGGTTTTATTGGTGAGTGGCATTCAGTCCGGCCTGACAAAACTCGTTGTTTATCTAAAATATGTTGCAGCCACACCAGGAAGAACAGTCAAATTAACTGTGAGTAAAGAGTCCCAACATGTTGAGCGGCGGTTTACATGACCAGCAGCACGTTCCCTGTCTGACCTCACTTAATGAATCAAAATACACTCATGAAAGCCTAATCTGACATCAAGCTACAACACGCTACATCCTCCCACTGGGAACTACAGCCGCTTTGTGAGCAGCCAGCAAACCCTGCAGCTTCACAGAGCCAAACAGGGACAGCAGCCTCTGCTTGTGGAGCAGCAGCACAAGGAAATACAGCAGAGCAACCACCCGTGATGTTAATCACCCACATCAGAGTGCTTAATTTACTGTATATCCCATCCGACTGTTAAGCTGGAGATATGGTAGAACTCAGCATTCTCACGTGGGCCTTCAATGTAACCCCCTCAGTTTATTTCCTCCTCCCTTCTGAAATCACAAAACTTTGAGGAAAAGAAATAAAAGCCCAGTAGTCTGTAGTTATTCATAAAGAAATTAACCACGTAATATGCTTACTGTTTTTCTGAAGGATTTCAATATTTGTGAAAAAGTGACGAAGTTTCTTCATAAGTTCAGTGGGAAACAGCATTCAGATCATGTTCTTAAGAGAAAAACCAGCAGAAATACCTCTGAGAGCCATTTCATACCAGGTCTCTGGTTAATGTAAATTGCTCTATCCACCTATTCCACTTCCTAAGGAGTTACACCTCCTGACTTTTCCTCTCTAAGAGCTGGGCTGACATATTTTCTTGCCCAGGTAGAAATAATTAGATTAATTAAACTGCAGGGTATTTGCTCCCCCTTTCTATTACATTGCAGCCAATTCAGCAGGACCCTAATGCAGTCAGTGGGAAGCCACAGCATGCTGACCAGTCCAGGATCAGCATTTAACAAGGTCTTATGCAGAAGCATTAAGTTGGTTCATAGGCAAGCCCTCCCAAATCCTGTTGCAAAACTGAAGCATCAACAGGCTGGCACCTGGCGTGCAGCCACCCTGCACACACAGGCTTCTATTAAATAGAGAAATCCAGAGTATTTTCAGGTATATGCATATGTAGAAATAAAACCAGACAACAGCTCACTAGTCTGAGCCACGATCAATCTGAATAAACTAAGAAATAGCAGTTCTTACAAAAAAGTACATTAACAAGAAAAAAAAAAAAGAAAAGTAAGCTGTTCAGACTGCCACAGTGGTAATTATTAAGCAAGTTTTCCATAACAGAGCTAGATGGGCTCCTGCCTAAGGTGGGACTCATCTCTTGTCAATATGTAACAGAGCTCTATGTTGCTTAAAATGGAGGAAGCACCTAGGATTCTCAAAGCATGTAAGCTTTTTTTGTTTTCTTTTTGATGAACCCAACAAAGATCCAGTTACCAGTTTTATTCCCAGGTCTTCTGCCCTTCAATTCAAGTGCTTGGAGATCCCTGAATGAAAGGCCTTCAACACGCACAAATGACACACAGAGCAAAATGAATAAGCATCTAAACTCATTAGCCTGAAAAGGGTCACTGAAAAGCTTATATAATGGCAGAAAATGCACCTATAACACCAAAGCATTGTGGAGCGGCTGAACATCTGAAAGCAGGACTAAAGCCACGGGCAGCTGATTGGTTGCACTTGTTTTGTTCACTGGGCACAGATTACTGAGCATTTCCTCTCATACCTTGTGCTCACCACCTCCAGTAATCACATTGATTTTGCTAAGCCTTTATGCACTGACCCAGCAGCAACATCTACGTGGGCAGATCCAGCCCGGGCTTACAGCGCTCATCCCTTGTGGTTCCCATCTTACAGCTGATTAATGTGTTTCATGGAGTAACTTAATGTACCAGCATAAAACAGCGTGGAAATATTAAAGTATAGAAGCAAAGATGGCAATTTATAAATGAAGCATCAACGCATCGAGTTAGAATCATAGAAACATGGGTTGAAAAGGACCACAATGCTCATCAGTTCCAACCCCCTGCTGTGTGCAGGGTCACCAACCACCAGACCAGGCTGCCCAGAGCCACATCCAGCCTGGCCTTGAATGCCTCCAAGGATGGGGCATCCACAGCCTCCTTGGGCAACCTGTTCCAGTGTGTCACCACCCTCTGGGTGAAAAACTTCCTCCTAATATCCAACCTAGACCTCCCCTGTCTCAGTTTAAAACCATTCCCCCTTGTCCTATCACTACCCACCCTCATAAACAGCCGTTCCCCCTTCTGTGTATGTGCTCCCTGCAAGTATTGGAAGGCTGCAATGAGGTCTCCACATTGCAAACTCCAGCCATCACAACTCTTATTTAGCATACAAATATCCTTGAATAACTGGATAAAAATACCCATTTTACACAGGTGGGCATAAACTGCATTCCGTATCACAAGGTATACGTTAATATCACACAAGAGCAGCGTTATGAGACGGCCGTCGTTTAGTCCTTAATGCAGTTCTCAGTGAGTTACAAGAGCTCCTCCAACCCCTGCGTTTCGTTGTCAGTTTAACTTCATCGTAAACCCCGGAGGGATGGTTAATCATTGACACAACTTATTCACCTCTTCACCTGGGCTATCCTTAACAATTACAACGAGACACACCGAAGCAGCCGTTTCACACACGGGAAAAGTATCTGCCAGGTGAGCAGCAGAGCCCACACGAAGCCCACGGATGCTCCATGTAAGCGTTATCCCGGGAACAAAAGGATGTAGCGAGCAGCTGACACAGATGCCGGATATAGAGGAAAATAGCTCACGTCAGCGGTATCGACGCAGCCACTGAATAAACTCATTCCCACAGTCACGCTCCTCCCCCTACCGTGCTGTATCCCCATCTTAGCTGTTAACGCCAGCCGCTGAATAAACTCGGTTCAACCACAACACAAACCTTCTCCGCTCCCCTCAGCTCGCCCCGGTCCCAGCTTCACCCCATTCACCTCAGCCCAAGCCCTGAGACCTAGAGCTCCTCGGAGGACCCAATCGTTCCCCTTCCCACTCCCGCGGCTCAGCTCCCCCCACGCAGCCCCCTCAGCCCAAACCCGCTCCCCCTCAGGCAGCCCCCCGCCCCGCCCGCCTCAGTGCCCTCTCCTCACAGCCCCTCCAGACGCCGCCGATTGGCCCCCGGCGGCTGGCGCGGCCCCGCGCTCCGCCAATCGCAGCCCGGAGCGGGGGAAGGGGCTCCGGGCCCCACCACCGCCGCCGCCGCCCGCTGCCCGCTCGCGCTCCGTTCCCACACGCCGGCCGGGGCCGCACTCACTGTTGAGGCCCGGTTCGGTTTGCGTCCCCTCAGCCGGCGGGTTGTTGTTGTTGTTGTGCTGCGGCGGCTCCTGAGGGCTGGACATGGCGGCGCAGGAGCGGCGGCTGAGGAGACGGAGAGCCGCTGGGGCTGGGGACAACAACAACAAACCTGGACTCCGCTCCGGGCCCCGCCGCCCCGCCTCCTCGCTCTGCGCATGCGCGAGCTGCGCTGTTCCCACCCTCCGCCGCTGCGCACGCGCCGCCCGCCCCGGGGCGCGTGCCGCGCAGCATGGCGCCCTCTGTACTTGCGCACGTCCCGCTGCCACCGCCCCCGCGCATGCGCTGTTTCGCAGTCGGAGCGCTGCGCCTGCGAACGAGTGCGCGTGCGCCGTGGTGGGCGGGAAGAGCGGGCTGTGAGGGGAAGGGCGCGAAACGTGTGGTGAGGGGCAGAGCCTCGGGCGCGGAGTAACTGGAATATGTGCCCCCACAGCGCTCTCGTGCCTCTGCCCCTCACTGATCTTTCAAAAGAGAGAAGTGATCGCATTTCCCACTATTCCAGGTCTTCCTGGATCCCGTTCCACCGTTCACAGCCCAATGCTGTCAGCCTACACCACTTCAGCCTCCCAGGGTCCAGCTCTGCTGCCTTCCCCATGAAGGACGGCAGTGTTTCCTCGTTCCTCCCCGAGCACAGCTGCTGTGAGGTAAGCAGTCAAATCCGCACAGCCAAAGTGTGATTCTCCAAAACCTCTCCCCCAACTCGGCCATCTGGAGTTTGCCTCAAATAATTTAAAGCCAACGAAACCAGTGGGCCCACAAAAACATAATTAGGTGTCCCAGAATTAATTAACTGAATTTTTAAGGCTAAAGGTAATAACTGTCTGAAATGATAGTGCTTAACAGCCACCAACAGCTCTCCCTTAAGACCCAGCCTAAGTCAGCAAAGCGCAGTGCAGTTTACTTAAATGGTCGCAGAGTTAAGAGAGAGGAGGGCTCCTGTGTAACAAAACTGGACTTGTTCTTAGCTATAAAAAGTGAAATTATTTGTTTGTGCACCCATTTCCTCTCAGTATGAAAATGAGAGACAACCTCAGGCTATTTATGCACCTACTGCTGTACTGTAAACAGGAATAACACTGAATTTCCAGGGAAAATAGACCTGAAAATGCAATGAAATACTTAAAATGCAATGAAATACAGGTGCCAACATGTATCTTACCTTGCTGAGGTTTCTTCAGTTACAAGAGTAGCTGCTGCATCAATTATGTATTCTAAGTAGCTAACATGAAATAACCATATATACAACATAAGGTTCTTCTAAATCACTTGACATTTAAGATAACAGTCAATATCATCTTGAAGATCAAGCATATAAATGCCTGAAGGCAGAGTCAGTTCCCATAGATACTTTGTATTGCAGATAGCAGAACTTTAACTAGGATTATTCTGCTTCTAATCTCATTTTTCATCAGGACTCTCGTAGAGAATGATCCAGCAAGACTAACTTCAGCACACGATTTAAATCGCCTTCATTTCTCATTAAATATGTTTTATTGCCTTCATTCTATGTGATATCACCTAAACTCCAAGGTCTGTTTTGAGGCCTAAACTATCTCCAATGGCACTTTGTAACCAATCCCATCCCACACAAATATATACAGCATTTTACTTCCCAACAGCACTAATGAGCCCTTCACACAAAACCATTCCCATCAGCAGCCTTGAGAATATAAATAGGGGCAGGGGATCGTTGTTTTGTGTGGTAGTACCACTATTGCTATCAGAGACTGAAACACATTCAAACAGACCCATTTACATTCATGTTTTCCTTTATCTCCTCATTACTCAGCAAAGAGATGACATTTTATCAGGACTTTATCAGGACTAGGGTGTGTACAACTGTCACAGTTATCCCATTCTAGATTATCATTAGCAAATATTTTTCTTCATTTTCTCATCTATGCTATGTTGACTAGCATCCAAATACTGACGTGTGGACATTATAAATCTGCCTTATATGACACTCATCTTTCCTCCCAAACTGACTGTATATGCTTACATGTCCATACCAAATGTCTGCTCTTGTGAAAAATCTGGAAAAGGTGGCAGCAATTTAGATGTTCTAATAAAACATCCCTGCACAGGTAAAAGGGCCACAGATGTGTTCTAGATTAGAATCAAAAATAAGCTACTTATGATGCTGAACAGAGCCCCATCCCACTTTGCAATCCTAACAATCCCAGGCTAACATCAAGCGTCATTTGTCATCCCCATCATTCAGGAAGCATTTGCCATAATGCTTGTGGCATGAATATTTATCAGCAAAGTGGGACTATTAAAATTTCTGAGTCAGACAAATTAATTGAGATTACAGAGTGAGTCAATGCAGAGCCAGAAATAGCATTCAGAAGTCCTGACTTTCAGACCTGTTCTCTAACCACTACACGGGTTCCTTAAGGCAGTTGAATGACGTAATTCATGCTTATAAAGTAATTGAATCCTCAGATGGAAAATGCTATGACGGTAGCTAAGGTGGAGGGACAAAAAGCCATGTGATCACAGAAGAGGAACAGTGGCTGTAAACTTCTGGGAAAGGCCTTTTGTGCAAGAAAAAGGTTTTTCTTATAGAAAGCCTATCAGTCAATTCAAGTCAAACACATAACAAGCTACCTGATTCTCTCTTAAGAGCTGCCAAACTAATTGCAGTTTTATGCTCACAGCTCCAAGGTGTTTTCTGTCCACCCACCTCTTTGGTAACATTTTGCCTCCTAGTGGAGGACACCAATATAGAAGCACCTGCTTTTTCTTGTGAAAGAAAAATAGATGTATTGTTTGCAAAAGGCAGAGGTTGTTAGAATTCAAAGGTAGACCATACAGAAAATCCATGCTGCTTCTTGGTTCTGAGCTGTATCGCACTAGAAAGAATCGCCTGCTGTTTCTATTCTAGCCACTACTACGACTTCTACCGTTAAGTCCTTTCTCTACAAACCCAAACCTTCTATACCAGGTTAAATAAGGTATTTGCTGTGAGCGAACAATAGAAACTATTCAAGACACCAGTAGTCATTACACAGCAACCTCGGTCCCAGCACACCTCTCCCCACCTCAGTTCTCTACATCAATAGTCCAACTTGCAACTGCTAATTATGTGGGAAAGGGCAAAAGGAAACACCTCCTACTGGTGTTAGACACCTCAGTCTAAGTCAGAAGTTATGGCGAGAATGCCAGAGATGAAGAAATGAAGACACAAAATCCAGTGCACAGGAAATTACTGCTTCTAGCTATGTCACCCCTGTGACCGCCCAATTCCAGAGCAGAGAACAATAAATCAGCCTTCCAACAGGCTGCAGCCTTTCTCCAGGACAAAGGTACCAGTTCCTGCTCATCAACACCAGCGTTTCCAAGGTAGGCTGAGAAAAAGAGAAATATATTTAAATTTAGGACAGCTGAGTGGAAGCTACAGCCCTGCCCCAACAGAACATTGAGCAAGAAGTAGGATGTTGCCACATTCAACACATTTAATAGCATTAGCTACTCCTCACCAGAAAAGCAGCAGAGACTTCAGCCACAGAGCTTGCCTGCACCTCAGCCCTGTACCAGTCAGATAACCATAGGCTGCACATTAATTGTTGGCAGTATCACTGTGGTGTGAAGTATGGTTGCCACTCCACAAATATTAACCACCTAAGTGGCAGCTGTGAGTAATCTGGTAGTATCAAAGCCTTCAAGATGGACACTAGGGAAGGGATCAGTATTTAAGGGCTGAGAACTAAACAGCTGCACTGGTTGCACTGGGAACTGAGAGAAAGCACTAGAACAGAGCAGCTGCTTTCCTCCAACAGTACCGTCAGGCAGGATTGCCTTAACACCCACCCACCCTGTCTGGCAAGCTCTCCAGGCTAAGGCCCAGAAATAACAACACAGAACCTAGCAAGAAGGGGTACTACTCAACATGCAGTAAGAAGGATGAGTAGTTTCAAAAATGCCTGTAAGTAGAGAAAAGAGATGGGAAGAAAGATAAAAAGCAACCTGACAAGATGTATTCTATGCATACTTTTATTAATAAAATATAAGATTTACAGCATATGTCAATGGACAGTGTGTTTAGAGAAGTATCTAGTTGGATAGCATGACACCAAAGTCAGTAGCTGGTTTTGTTGAGGATAGGTTAAACCTCAAGCGACATGCCAGAGATCACCGCTACTGATGAAAACAAAAGTATTTCCCAAGACTAGCTTTAAAATTCCTGAAACCCAACAAGCACAGCTGAGGTCCAAGAGGCAGTTCTGCTTGAGTGTAGTATTGCTAGAAGGCTGCACTTTCATCTATGTGAAATCTACGTGTTCACTTCTGTCTTTGCATCCCCACTGCTGTGTCTGTGCAGCTTTTCATGTATTCAGTGCATCATTCAGGATATACAGATACACAAGTAAAAGCAGCAATCTTGCTCTCACAAACCTCAATATTCCCAGAATAACAATTAAACCTTCTTTGCGAAAACGGAGATGATTTTTTTTACCAGCTCTGTTGTTGAAGTAGTGCCTGATTTCCTCTTTGCTCTTGTGACAAGGTAATGAATAAACGTTGGGCCTGATCCCATGAAACACCTCTATGGACGACAACCAACAAGTTTCCTTAACTGCTAGCAAGTATTATTCACCCATTGGAAAACAGCTGCTGTTCCTGGGGCAGTTACTCTTTGTTAAAAAGAAAATAAAACAACAAGGCTAACAGGTGAAATATGGTAAAAATCCTTACAAAGGCTCATGGTCAGGCATGCATGTTACAAGACAAATACTGTATTTAAAGAGAACCAGATCTAATATTATAATCTTTACATTTTCAAACCACTGCACAAGGACTTAAAGAAATTAAAGTATGGTCGCAAGTGTAGTCTTGTTAACAATCTCTAACCCAGCCATAATTTTACAGCAGAAACAGTATCTTAGATGATCAAATAATAGAGGCATTATCATAACCATCTATAACTAAGCCATAGAAATAATTTAAATCTAGGTAACTGAAAAGTGAAAGTCCTCCAAGTCAAGGTGAGTTCACTACGACTTTAAGCTTCATTCTGAACACCTCCCTGAAGGAAGAGTAAACCTAAAAGCACAATTAGCAAAAATATCTGGAGGTAAAAACTCATGAGCCTTATAAAGCATCAGTATCTAGTTCATCTTTGGATAAGCCTTATTTGCTGAAGAGTTTAAATCTCTCAAATAGCTATGAACACTTATTTCATGCAGCTTCTGTACTCCACGTATTTTCTGATCATTGCACCATTTAACATTTCTGTAAGTGCAATAACTTTGCAAAGCCAAAAGCCAGAAGAAACACTTGCATGGTAAAACTACATTTTCACTCAGTTACTGATAGCAATAAAATACAGAAAATAGAGCATCTCAGAATGCAGTGTAGTAGTTATCTATGTAATCACTTGTTATTTTGAACTACATAACATCATACTGCTAGACAAGAATTCAAACAACTTGTTAAAAAACCACAGGGGACTTCGTACTCTAAACAAGGCATTAAAGGTATTGTATCCTAAAACAAGGCATTAAAGAAACCAGGATGAAACGAAAACATTAAAAAGTGAGTCCCGTAGTGTAGATTTTAAACCTGCAAATTCTATTCCTGTTCCAGCTTAAGCAATAGTTTAAGAAAAAAGAGCTTTTAAGGATACTGGAACAGTACCTGGTCTGTTCAGATAATAGCAAAATCTGACAGTAGTTCATGATTTTGAAATGAAAGTGGTCAACACATCCTAAGGCTGGTATTATTGTCATTCATGAATGAATGCAGATACTTGTGAAATCCCTCCCTCTCTTCATTCCCATTAAAAATAATTAATACTGGTTAAAATCATTACAAAAAACATCATTTTATTTTCATGCATCTAAGGTAAAACACAGAGTATTTGTATAAAGAGGTAGATTAAAAAAAGAAAACAGATTCTCCATTCTTTGTCACTTTTATTCAGTAGTTTGTTTTTTTTTTCTCCTTATTCTCTTTTTTTTTGGTGCCAGACATGGCAAGGAGTGATTACAGTCAACTGTTTACTAAAACATTTGTTGCAACACAGACCCCCTTTACCACTGACCCCAAACGGACCCATCTCATGTGCTTTATTTTGTGTTTTTTTTTTTTTTCCTCTATACACCACCACCAGGGCTAGGTGGAGGGGGATGAAAGGGAAGGGGGAGTCCAGGAAGCCAGAAGGAGGAATGCTACAAGCCACAGCAAGAATGAGCTGTATTTAATAAAAAAAGGGGGCCACAAATGATACAGTAATGAGGTTACACAATTAAATCCCATAGCATGATTGAAGGCTTTCCCTGTGTTTGACGTCATCACAATGGAAGGCATAAAAAGTGGAGTAAACCGATGTTGATACAGTCCAATCTAGTCCATTAGGCAAGATGGTGCAAGTAGTCATTTAAATTAAAAAGTGCCCTATCCTCACCTAAATGGCTAGCAGACATGGAGAACTCAGTGACACATCAGCAGAGCTTTCTCCATGTAGCTATAAAAGTGTGTTGTCATATGGCACATTTTTAAACACTGGAAGGGGGTGCCATAATGGACCTCTCATTCTCTTTCGTTTACAGGTACAAATGCTAGATTCAACTATTTCAACTATGCAGGAAGTGGACTCTTCAGTTAGGAATGCCAACCCTAATTCATTTTGTCTTGAAATATATACAAGTTGTTTGTAGTAGCTACAGCAATGATGTTTTCCTTAGGATGCCAGGCCGTGTGTAGAATCTTCTTGTTGAAGTCTAAGCTGTCAACACTAATTTCATCCTTCTTTCTCTTACCACTTGCACATACTTTACGTGGCTTCAGAACGGTACGGGGTTTGTTGTTTTCCCGTGACGCCTCTAAGGTGATGTCTCGTTTTGTGTTTCTGTCAAACATTCTGAAGAAGTTGTTGTAAGATCCTGTCATGACAATGCTGCAGAGAAGGTGGAGGAAAGAAGGAAAAGTTCAATTGAAAATCATTCCAATTCTACATCTACTTAGCTAAAGCAATTCTCAATAATCCAGTGCTACAGTATCAGTTGATTAAAAGCTAACATACATATGTTAAAGTCTATTTATCTCAAATACTTGGACAGTAATTACAAAAATAGCACCCAAGCCAGTCCAGGAATAAAAGCAAATACATTTGAGGCTTCAAGCTGTCTGCTTGTTCCGATAACAACTTGGAAAAGCCCTACATACATATAGAGAAGCATTCAAGTTACCTGTCCGATCCATTCCAGCAGCATTCAAATTTGTCAAAAATGCAATCGTTTTCATACAGTGAACAAAGTTTACTTCTGAGGTATTCATGCACCTGGGAAAAAGTTAAAACAATTAATATTGAGCATGACACACCTGTAAAATAACCTCTAGAATAGTGTCTGGCAAACCTGGCTGCTTCCTGGAAGTCCTGTTTTGGTGACCCATCACCTTCCTATGGATGATGAAGAGGATCCCTTCAAAAATTTTCTTATAAAAGTAGCTTGGAAATTTAGCAAGTGTCAGTGCTAGCTGATAACCTTTTCTACAAAGCGAAGCTTTTACCTCCATATACTCCAGGAAATAACAGGACACCATGAAATCAACTGAAGACTAAAAGAGATGAGCTATCTCACAGCTGGAAATTTCCCTTTCCGTATTTCCACTGTGTCAGAGGGACACTTGCACACCAAAACACAGTTTGAGGTTTTGCCATCAGGCTGCAAATAGCAAAATCCTTTAGCAGGTGTGGAACCCACTGATCTCACTGATGCTCAGTTTGGCCATAGTTATTTACAGATACATCTAACAGCTACATCAGGACTAGTAGTAAGGCCATCAAGTGTCCATCAATGTTTCAACCAAATACCTGGTATGTTTCCACAGGTCTGTTCTCCATATTTAAATCCCAGATCTTCACTGACAGATAATCTCTAGTCATCATGTAACGACCACTATGGCTAAATTTGACATCAGATATGGAAGAGATGATTTCAGAGAAAAATGATCTGTTGCTAGGATCTTCTGGTTCTTCAAACACTGCAGAGAAATAAAGCAGGCATTTCAAGAGGTAAGCTTCTATTTCTCCCAGTACAAAATTCCAAATTGCACTTGCCATGTTGGGCTGTAATATCTTATGTATTATAAAACTCTTTTTCCAAAGTTTCATGCAATTGCTATAGTTGGAAATACTCTGAAATGTTTCACTGTCATTGCAAATCAAGGTTAGCTTCTAAGCAAGCCAACTGCTTGGTAGTGTTTGGAGGCTTCATTCACACACGTGAGATTTCTGGATTCAGGTGCAGAACAAACAATTCTGCAGCTCCAATACTCATCAAGTCTGCAGGAAGTTATTCCTAGCCCTGCTGTCTAGGCAGACTCCCCAGTTTAATCTGCTAATTTTATTCACTACTTTTATTCTACCAAATAGGAATTTAATTTTAAGACTCATTTAGATTTTTGGTTTTTAATTTACCGAAGATACTACAGCAATCCTATCTAAAGATATATCACACTTTACTGCTCAGTATTTTAACACTATTCCCTGTTTAACAGTTTAACACATACTTACTGAGTGCTTCGTTTCATCTAGCAGCAAGATACCACAGTCCACAAAAGATAACACTGCAGGCCAGAACTTACATTTAGAATGTCTGTCACAGAGTGCTGATGCTCTCATATCACAGAGACGAATCGTTCCTTTACTGCTGCTGTATACAAATGTATTACAGCTGTTTGGGTGGAACTCTGCAGCTGTTATCACCTCTGTCAGCTCTTCCATGTTGGCAGGCTTAATATCTACAATATCTAAACCATTTTGTTAAGGAATTTCCTTCAGTTTCCACAACATATTTTTCAGTTTAAAGGTATTTAACAATTCATCAAAATACGTCTGCAATAGCCAAACAGAATTAAAGCAAGCCAACAAAAATACAACAGGAAGACGATGCTTGAAATCTGGGAGCAGGACAACACTTCAAAGCCAAAGCCATGCTACATGAACACTTTTCATGAAATATAAAACTTTTTTTTTAAACACATATACTATACAAAACAATGCAAAAAAGATACTAAAACTTCTGTCTGTAATTTCTAGGTGCCACAAATTAATCCGCAAGTCATCTGCAGATAGGTACGTTTCATAATCACTATTAATGGAGATGGAATTGATGTGATACGTGTGAGCATTGGCAAATATTCTTCGTGGACTAGCTTCAACCATGAGGTCCATGGGCCTAAATACTGGCACCTGCAAAATACATAGCAATGAAAGTTTGAATTGTAAATGTACTGTAGACATTAGCACAATCCTTCAATACACCAAAGCTCATTAAATCATCTGAGTAACTGTGTCTGCAAAATAGCAGGCACAGAAGGAGTTCCAGCAGACAACACCCAGAGCATCACTGAAAATGTGAACCATGCGAACCACTCGCTCCTTGAGCCACATCAGCTCAGAAAAGAGAATACCTCTCAAATGCATGTTCACCTGGCCTCAAATGGAAACAGTGATGGTCAATTAAAGGAGGGAACCACTCACCCGTAGTGTTGTAACTGTAGTAGGATCCCTATACCGTCCATCTTCTTCCTTTAAGTTATAGCCCTCAGGTCTTTTGTCCCTTTCACTGATTTTCCATAATTTTATTGTTTTATCTGAAATTAAACAGCCACAGTTGCAAATCAAAGTTCTAGCAATGACACAGCCTTCAGAGCTGATGCACTTTAACACACAGCCTTCAAACAAGATAAGACCACCTACGCGTACCAAAAAGACAAAAAATACTTGGAGATAAGGAATTCATTTAGATATAAATTTTGCTTCATCTCAAAATTACACAAAGAAAACAAGACAGGATAAGAAGCATTAAAAAGACCTCCTCCCCAGTTTGTTCTTTTAAGAAAGTTAGAGCAAGTTTCAATTTGGAGTGTTACGAATGACTAATGGAAGTATTCGCACACTTCTACGCGCCCTAACAGCCAACCCATGCAACAACAGGTTATGCAAAATAATATTAAGTCATCACTTACCGTTTGTAGACAATAAAAATTGAGCAGCATTTTTCTGGGGTAACCACCTAATTTTGTTGATCTTCTCTTCAATTTCTAAACTTTTCAAGTAGTCAAACTCTGGTTCATGGCTTTGAAAGGTACTGTAAACATTGTATTCTCCCCTACTGTGAGACTGGGTTTTGTTCTAAAAAGAGAATTAAATGATCAAGATAGGTATGCAATGTACAAAATGCTTTGCAAGGCTGTAGAGAAAGGTCAGAACTAGATACTTATGCAGCAACATACACAGGCACACAGCTAATTAACACAAAGGCTAAATGAGACTTTACACTCCACCACTGCCTGCGCCAGATTTGCTGCAAGGATCCTTTGGTGCAAAGTTCACCTTATTTTAACAAGCCTGTAGATCAGACGAAAGAAGGATCATCTCTACTGCAAAAACTTCAGTTTTCATTAAAGACACAAAGTGTATCATTCCCTAATCATTCATCTTCCCACCTTTTCTATAAGGAGGATATTTCCTCAAGAGAAACACAGCCACCTGTAAGGCAAATCTTATTCAGCGCTACATTCAGCTTGTCGGGCACCATGACATTCCTACATGTCACCTCCACAAGCAGCTCTACAATTCCGCTGAATAATGTCCACATTTACTGAAGACTTTGAAGACTTCTCAGCTGTTTAAGAAGCTTTGCCTCCCTCCTCATTCTGAAGGGAAAAAAAATAACCTCTCTCATCAATACATTTTGCTAGTACAAGTCACAGCTGCAGCTGGTCTGTTAAGGATGGTGGGACTGTTTGGAACACTGAAAAAACTCCAAACTTGAAAAAACTCCTCATCTTTCTAAAAGCTGTTTCTTTCAGAGAGGGGCTTTCTAGCTCTAATACTGCTCTGCA
The DNA here is from genome assembly GCF_016699485.2 of Gallus gallus. Taxonomy (NCBI): domain Eukaryota; kingdom Metazoa; phylum Chordata; class Aves; order Galliformes; family Phasianidae; genus Gallus; species Gallus gallus. Next base: position 602,930 of record NC_052553.1, read on the forward strand.
GGAATGAAACCTAACATTTCCTCCGATGGGTGACAGAACTGGAATCCTTCCTGTTCCACCCCTTTCAAGAGGCTGCACCGTCAGATGCCTTTCCTATGAGATGTTCTTGACTAGAGACTTCACTTCTCCTGTGCATCTCATGTCCATTCATTTATTTAATCCCTTAACATGTCACTAAAACATGCTTCTCCATAAGATCCTAGCTAGTCCACATTTGTCATATTCCTTGCAATGCTGTCTCTTGCTTCACACCCCTACCTAAAATGGTTGGCAGGAATTCTTAATTTTTTTCCAATGTGCTTATGGGGAGGGAGGGGGAATGGAAAAAAATGCCTTAGAAGTAGGACTTGGCACTAGAATATTGTACCACACCTATCAATTATACTGGCTTTCCCACCCTAGAGAACAGAAGAAACTTTGTTCCAAGTTTCAGTTAGACCTAACAAATGAAGCAGGGTCACTGCATTCAATGGGCAACTTCTAAAGTCAATCTACTGAGCTTTAAGAAATGCTGGCCATGATTCAGCAACCTCTTCTTCAATTCCATACTTACCATAACGATTTACTCTTGAACATACTTCTTGCGTATTCTGTTAAAACTCTACAGAACTAAAATATGTACAATCAGCAATGCATGAAATCCATCCTTGGGATTAAAAGCAAAATTTAAACCAACAGATCGTCTCATGGCACTCTTAAAAATCAAAACAAGAGGTGTTGGCCCAAGTGCCTTATGTGAAATTCCAATTTCAGCAATTGCAGGCTGCCTACGCAAATTCCGCCTTCAGTTTCAATTAGATACAGTATTCATTTCCTGCCTCTGAGTTATGTAAAGTCACTTGCTTCACTACACAGAAGGGCTGCCACATTCCAGCCCAGAGATGGCAGCAGCTCAGCAGTGGGCGAAGTTGCACAAGGCTGTGAAACTCAAGAGCTTGTGTTTTCAGAGGTTGTCTTCCTGTATGCATGGTTTCTAATGCATTCTGATGAGATGGTATTTAAATCCAACCAAAAGACTTAAAACCACAGTCCTGTAGACAGTTTTAGATACAACTTGCCCTGGCCAGTTAGCTACTTCAGCCTTAATATACTTCCAAATAAAACGATCTGTAAAGTACACAAGCAAACTAAAACCCCAAGAGTTTATGCCTGCCTACAAAGCACACAGTAAGGATACCCCACATGCTGTGTTCATCACAAGCTCTGGCCAAAGTTTAGAGAGGTTAGTCAGCCAGGAGTACCCCACTAGATGGCACCAACTGACCAAAGTGATTTATTAGACAGGTTATTGCACTCCAACTGCCTGCATACCTGCAGCAGAAAGCAACTCAGTCTGGGGAACTGTGGTTTTTGCATTGTAATTGCATGAAACAATAAGGAAAGAAGTACCAGCATGACCTTTCCAGACAGTGAGATGGCAGAGTACCTTTCTCAAAGTGCCTTCTTCTCTTCCCCCTTCAGTAAGTTCTCATCAGGTCAACTTCTAACTACGGGCTTCAAATCAAACACCCCATCTCAGCTTTCCCACTTTTAAGATAAGAGTGGAGACCCTTCCTGGCATCGCAAGAGTTGTCCCTAGAACTCTACAAAGACCAAAAGAACAAGTATAAAATGGAAACATACCCTTACTTTTGTAATGTAAAGCAGTTAGGTTACAGCTCCCTGTACTGGGAGAGCTTTTGCTTGGTAGGTTTTGTGTTGGGTTGTTGGTTTTTTTTGTTTGTTTTCATCTTCCACCCATTTGTTTTCAATTCTTCTTAAAATGTCATCTTTCACATACAAGAGATAACTAGATGGATTCCATTTTTAGCTGGTTTTTTTTTCCTCTCTAATTTTAGTATTAGCTTAGCTATTCACTGGATAAACTTGGCAACACAAAATCTAGCTTCAAGCTTGCATTCTAACATTTCCACACAAAAAATAATAAGTAGAGGAAAAATATTTAGTCATCGCTATTGATAAAAACAGATTGCTTTGTCAGGTAGATAAATAGCAAACCTTATTATTGCTCATATGTAAATACTGACTGCTTATTTTAAACACTGGTACACTAACTTCCAGTACTAGAGAGATGCCAGAGATTTAGTGAGCTGTTATCTCTGAAGATAACAAATAGATTTTTCATTACTTTGCTGAGAAATAGAAGCAAGTCTGTCCTGGACATTACTTTCTAACTGAGGTCTCAGGGAAATAGAGTGCTTGTGCATAAATATCTGAAAGCTATTTAAGTACACGTGTAAAGAAACAAGCTTACATTCTAAAAGAAGAGATGGAGGAATTCTGTACCTGATGCAGAGATAGGATGCATCAGAGAAAGCATATCTCATGGGGGGACAAAAAGCTGTAGTCAGTATATTTACAGCATAAAAACAGAAGTGAATGGATTGAGTGCAGCAACCCATACTGTTTATGTTCAGAAAGTAAAATGCAGACCCACCCACAAATACCTTCTGAGGAGAAAACATTTGTTAAGTACTGGTGTTTATAAGATCAACTAGGAGTCAAACTAAAGTCTACTTCCCTTCCATGTTTTCCATGGCTGTACTTTATACACCAAATACTACCAACAAATAGCATTCTGTATAAAAGACAGAGCAGCCAGTCAGATTAACAGCAAACTTCAGATGTGAACAAAATTACTGCAGACATGGAGAAAAAATACCTCCAGTTCTACAGCAGCACGAGGGACACAGCCAAACAGTTTTAAAGGAAAATTCCCTCTAGCACTAAGACTTGCATGAGATACATTTTAACTAGCATGAAATCCTAGACTATGGTAAGAAATCAGTGTTGACAGAACCTTAAACTATTTTACCTGATTGATATCAAAACAGAAAAGGACGTCTTAGGTCACAGCTACTAAGGGCAATTCTTATTTCCCCAACTACAGTGAAATCTGAAATAATAATCACAGCCAAGCAGAGCACTGTAAGGTGATGAATTTCAGCCTCCCCAGGGTCTTCGTGTGTCCTCCCCTTCCTTCCCCCACAACTTTAAACAATGTCTAAACCACAGCTGAAGGCTACAATCTTAAAATTCAACTCATTGCTAACATCGTCACAGCTTTCAGTAATTCCTTTACTCTTAAATTTCATTATCTTTTAATCATTTATTACACAAGCATACACTTTCCACGAAGCACGCTATAAAAGCACACACCTTTCCTTTAAAGAGTGAATGGAAATAGAGGTAAACATTACATTTACTTTAATTAAGCACTCACCTCCTGCTCCTGTTGAAAGATGACGACTCGCCCTCCTTTGTCTCCTGTTGCTAACAACTCTCCAGAATGGTTAAATTCTACCGTAGAAATTATATCCGCTGTGTAGGAAAAAAAATAAAGCCCACAAGTTAATCATGCCTCTGTGCACCAAATGGTGAAGAAAGCTGTGACTATAGGTAAAAAAAACCCAACAGCATACTATGTGAATAAAGCAATTGAAGTATGAAAAACAACTAGGAGCTCCTTTAAACACACAGAAGCTGTTTGTAGAAGTTATACATTTGAAACCAATTACCAGATCAGCAAGATTCAGGATTTATGTAGTTACTTCTCAGAGCTGTTTTTCCGTGAGGAAAGTAATCTAAGTATAGAAACAGATTTTCAGTATGTACTGCAACACCAGTGAGAATCTGTGCATACAGGTATTGCTACATTTCCTCCATTCTCATAAAAGAATGGGACACACGCAGTACCCATCTGATTGCACAGCTGCTTTTTTATTGAGGACTGTATACTTCTGAGAACTTCAGGGAAAAGCTACCAGGGTGGAGACAGTCAGACCTGAGCATGTAAGGAATGCAAGGATGTGGGACAAACAGCAAGAGTAGGATCTAAGTTTAACACAATGACTCAAAAACCTGAATACCTTTTCTGGATGAGCAAGCTTTACATTACCACCTATTTTTACGCAGAGTGCTAAAATTAAACAGCCGATATACACAGACAAAGTCATATCTAACAGTGAATTCATCTTGTTTGTGAAGCAAAAAGATAGAAGGATAAGGACAACGTTCCAGCTCAAGCACAACAACTCGTGCTCTCAAACACACCCACACCCCGCAGTATTTTCCAATGCTAGAATCAGAAGCTGGACCATCTTTTGAACATCAGGCTGCCGTTGCACTGCATTAAACTACATAAACCCAGCTTCCTGCAGGAGGTACTTAAGGTTTTTTTTTTTTACACATGCAATTCAGGCTGTTGCACTTCCATGGCAGTCCGTGGCAGACAAGCAATGTGTCCATCTTTCCTACTGGGCAGTTTCTTCATTCTGTGTTTTAGAGTTAAAAACAGATGACCAGTATCTGCTCTACAAACTGTAAGCCACTGCTAAACATCAGCTCACAGATCTTAAGGCATCATGCTGAAGAAGTAAAACACGTAAGATTTCTCTCTTATTTAATAAGAAAATGAAACTTACATCACTCTCCGGCTGCTTTAAACACACGGGCGGTGGCCTCTGAGGACATCAGCAAGCTGTTCTTTAATAACTGCATTACACAGCAGCTTCAAGCACCCTGCGTATCTGTCTGGGAACTGCACAGAGCAAACACAGCCCAGACAAGCAGGCCAAACCCCACTGCAAAATCCTCCAAGGTAAAAGATGCAGAGTCAGAAGCTTGGCATGAAGCTCAGCTGTGTTTGCTAATACACAGCACAGCGTGCCACATCACAAGGCGTGAACAGGAGCCTACCTTCATTGCCACAATTACGTAGCATTGTGGAAGCAAACAGGCTGAACTTTCTCAAGAGCACTGTGTTAAGAACACAGATGTGATACAAACCTGTGTGTAGGTAAACTGAGATTCAGATCACTCATGGGGCAAAACCTTGATCTGAGTGCACACCAGCATGCGCTTTTTCTGCATACTGCACTCAGTCCATTCATTCATATACTTGCGAATAAGAAGTGATTTCTCATGTCTGTAAGACTTGAGACTGCACAGCACTTACATGAAGACGTGCCATTCAGCATCCACCTTTCATATCTGGACAGTATGCAGAAAGAAGTGCAAACTCATCTAATTTTGACTATACCACACAATGCAAACCTCCTTGCTGTGATCCTCTGACAGGAGGAGACCTTAAGGGAGTCATCAATTACATCAGGAAAAATAACTCACTCCTTAATACAGACAAGTTTACAATTACCATTCTGAAAAGCATTCAGAACCAATGCTGCCAGTCTTAAAACTGATAATCCAGCACTTTGTCATCAGATTTAAGTGTGCACATGGAAGGAGAACAAAAATTCTCTTTGAAGTCTAGCATATACTCTAAGAACATATTCACCACATTACTTTTTTGATATAATTTACTAGAAAGTTTTGCAAGGTCAAAAGCCTGAAGTTTGAAGCCTTACAAACTATAGCAAGAACAGACAGAAAGTTTAAATGCATCTTGTGCATTTATTTTAAGATCATCCAAGCTTGAGATCAGGGATCTGCAAGTTCATGCAACTCCTGCTTTGCCTGTAGGCCCATGAACCTCCAGCAGTAAACTTCCAGTGCTCACATCCCCTGCCCTCCAAAAAGCACAGCAGGCTCTGAGTGCTGACATGACTCCCGTGAACAGTTCTATGCAAAAGATATTTGCAAGTACTTGAACCAAATGTAGTATTTAATTCAGAAAAAAATGCATTCCTTTTATCAGCAACTGCAACAGAAAAAGTAATTTTCTAAGCTCAAGATACACCTATAGAATTCTACGTGCCTTTACTGTAAGCTTGGGCTGCTCCTTCTCCAAGGACAAAACAAACGTGCTAATGAAGGAGGCAGAAGAAGGCTGCCTTACAGCAGTCCCACAGCAGGGCTGAGATGCATACTTATCCAAAGTCAGCGCTGAAGAGCAAAGCAACCAATCATGCATTTTAAATCCAATAACTCACCGTTAAGACTATCGTATTCCCATACCTTGCTCAAAGACAGAGACAGACATCAAGGCACTGGTGTTGAACTGGGCGGATTTAATAGTGTTTGAGAATTGACAGGGGAAGCATTTCATCTTCCGCAGCGCACCGATTCGCCTGTGTATTTTCATCTGTATTAACACCCTTGTTGCCAGATAAAATCAATGTTATCCTCTGCTTTTCAAACGGTAACTATAATTCCCATGACAGTTACTTGTAGGGTTGGTTTTAGTCTTTCAATGCGCAACGGGCAGAGCGTGTACAGCTCACACTGCCTGCTCCCTGCCTCCTCCCTGCTGCGATGCTGTTTTTTGTTGCTGTCTCTAGGTGGGAGTCTTGCAAACACAGAGGGCTGCTCTCACTGCCCAGGAGCCTGTACATGATCCCTACACAAACAGCTCTAGGGGGAAACACCCAAGGGAGCAGATGCATGCGGTGCCCTAGCACTGCTAACACCAATGGCTTTTGGAAATAGATGCATTCCATGTTTATTGCTGATGTCACCTGAACGCTCTCCCCTTCAAACACCAGACTGTAAAAGAGAAAAAACCACTACAACCTTATCTGATAACCACACCCCCACACAATACAGGCTCCATCAGCACTGTATGTTAAGAGACTTACATGAAGTTACGAGTACATACACAGTACCCAAACCCTGACGGATTCTTCTCCTCCCCCCCCAAGCATCTTAAGACATCTCTGACAACAGGATGAAGCATGACATTTCAACTGCTGCAATTTCAGAATGCTACAGCACAGCATCAAGCACACAGGATGAAGACATCCCTCTTGTTAAGACCAGAAAGCAGGACAGAAAAGTATATTCACTCTACAATGCTCCTCAACACCTGTACTGAGTTTATTCACTTGGGTAATGTGGGACAGACAGCTCAGGGCTTACCACAGTGCTCATAACTGCATCTCTGCATGGATTAACACAGCTGTCATCTAGCTCCACTTCACACTCCTGATACCACTGTAGATCATTAAATACTTCAAAATAATGGCTTTCATTCATACGAAAGCAAAGGAAGAAAATGCACAACCTGAAGTCCATTTACTACTGCCATGGCATTTACATCACCAAGTACCATGTAATGCTGACTGAAATGCTACAAACCCCACACAGAACCACTGTGCAGGTAAATTCCTTCTTCCAAGAAGCAAGCCACACTACTGCCAAACTCAGCCAGCAATCTTAAGCATGCTACAAGAGCACAAGGAGGCTTCTGGTCCCTCACTTACTGCCACACAGTGGCAGGACAAAGTCTGCTTTTTGTAGGAGCTGATACAGCACCTACAAGCTGATTTCCTGCAGCTGCTTCCAAAGTTACTTCTCTTCTGCACATCACCTTTATTTTTACAGCCAGCTCTAAGCTTTTTATGAATGGCATCAGTGATGCATCTTCACTTGAAGTGTTCCAATAAAACTAACTACCACAAGGTGCAGACAACACTTCACTTGTCTCAGGAGGAGCAGTTTTGTAGGTTTTCCTTCATAGATGTGGAGATGAGAACCTGAAGCTCGCCTAGAACCAAAGGAACCTGAACAAGGTGTTTGTGGGAGAAGCAGGGAAGACGTTCATCTGCAAGTTCTGGTAATGGTTAAACTACGTGTTCACAACTCACCATGTCAAAGGGAGCCATGCCAGAAGCCCCCAAGCAGTTCTTACCAGCAGCAGACACTTCTTGCTATGTTATTCTTGAGAAGAAAACAGCCACTCAATACAAGCCTGATTTGTTCCCTAGGGGACAACAGCAACTGTGAGTTCAGAATTTTTACTCAATATTTGTTACACCAACTTCTGCTATTTTGGGCAATTCACCTTACAAGAAAACAACAGGAATGAATGCCTGGTGCTGTAACACATGAGTTCAGAGGTAGCTGCAGTACACTGTGACTGGGTAAATACAAGCAGATAAAAAGGCCCCAAAAGTGACTAAAATAAGGCGAACATGGAACAAGAAAAGAACTAAAATCCTGCACAGTATCAAAAGGTGGGACCCAAGGTCACCTTCATCTCAAACCAGAAAGTCCTCTTGTTTTAAAATTGTTTTCAAGTGGGACCAATACCACAATGATTACTAAGGCACAAAAGCCTCCAATTCTTAAGAAATGCTCCCTTTTATACTTGTTTCATTAACATATTTCATTTTGCTAGTAGATGTACATACAGCTTGAAGCATACAAGCTGCATCTGTGCCATTAACATCACATGAATCTTGCTCTGCTTGCAGCCGCCTCGTGCTCCTGTGTCAAGGCTGAACCACTTCTGAAGTGCCAAAAGAGAAACTGCTCAGTCTGGGATTGAGAAGCAAAAGGTCCTTAAACTCTCAAATAACCCGACTTCAAGACCCAGCACAGAAAGGCAGGGCTGTCAGGCACAATTCAGATAATTTGAAAAACTGAAGCTTATGAAAGATGACCAGTTTAAATGAAAATAGGCAGAACACGTTGTTCTGTATCTGACATCAGAAATGCTGCTGCTTCCCTCCGCTTTAAAGGAGAACAGTGTTTGAAATCAGAAGCTCAGTGACAGAGACCAAAAAACACCCCCATACTTCAGAGGCCCTCCATGCTTTTCAGTGAAGGTATATGAATGCTGATCAAGAATCACAGATTCAAAACTATGTGTTCAAAATTTTGCTATGTATTTTTTTTGGCTGACGTTCTCCCACTGTTGACAAGTCTACAGAACTAGACAATGAAACAGCTTCATCCAGTCAAACAAGCAAAAGATCCTTTAACCCAATGATTTAGGTCCTAGAAGGCCCACTGTGAGCCTGAAAAACAATTCTGTATAAAAATGTTTCCAATAATAGAATAAAAGCTATTTTATTAGTACAGAAGAGGCTATCTATTTTAATGTACCATGAACTTTTTATAAACTCTGCTTATAAAACATGCTTGGTAGGCAAAACGTGTCACCTACTCTACAGCAGCAAGTCAATCACAGCAGCCAACAAAGAGCGTCTTTATTCCAGCAGACCTGGAAGGTTTCTGTGCAAGTTTTTGGAATCACGTTGATCTGCTGCCCAAGCAGCCAGCAAGTAAATCAGGGTGTTTACACAAGTGGAGCGATCTCCTGATGTTTCCAAGGACTGAACAAAGAATTGTAGTATTGAAATGCGTTTCGCTTCTCCTTCATTGTTTATACACCTTCCCAGTGGCTCCAAGTACTGCTTTGGGAATTTTCCACAGGAGCAACCGAAACATCCCGGCTGCAACGCAGAGCGGATTGCTTACAGGTTGTAATTCTGTCCCGGGGAGTAAAAACTCGCTGACCAGATGTGCAGGCCATGACCTCTGTTTGCCAACCTTATGTACCGTCAAATCTCTTTTTGATGCAACTAAACATCAACTGATCATCCCAAGGACGCTTCAAAACAATCTGGAATGGGAACACTTCAAGAAAGCAACGTTTAGGATTACTACTAAAGTCCAAGGAAGCTCAAGCAGCCCCCAGCTGAGGAGGCGAAACACAAATGGAAGAACATAACCAAGTATGAAGACAGCATAATACATTGAATTCAACAAACAATACCAGCATGTACCTGTTCTTCCCAGGTTCTCTCTAGAGATGAATTCAGCATGCCCAAAACTCAGCAGGAGCACCTGTACAGAACTTGCATGCCTTTGATGTCTGGAAATAACTTGTGAATGGTTTGGCACTTTCTAACCAAGGGTTATTTATCATGCTTATCAAGAGTCCTGATTTGTTGTCTGTTAGGTATCTGAAGCTAGATAGTAAAGTGTTAATCTCAAAGTGAATGGGAAAGCTGTTTAAACAAGATTAAAGAAAGTGACAATATGTGTATTTGTGGAGAAGAGAGCTCCCAGCACAACTACACACACCAGGAAAAGCACAGAACCAAATGACGAGCACTGTTTAGTACTGACCGTATGAAAGAAAACACCCTCTGCATTCCAGTCTCATCCCTAATTTATGTGTGCAGAGGGGGAAGGGAACCCCAGGATTCTGTAAAGTTACCATGACCAGTTTTACTATTGACTTCATTTCCCTTTTCTTCATTCACTTTCAAGAGTGATTCTCCACACTCATCCCGTCTCTCAGAAGTGACCAGGCAACGAAAGCAAAGGCAGCCAAGGGAAGGCATTCTGACTGCCCAAAGTACTTCTCAGGAGTCATTCTACACTGCCTTTAAAAAGATCTTCTCTTTGCTAGGAGAGGGCATTAAAAATATATTATTTATTGAGAAACATGGGGATGGAAATATACACAAGACAGCAGGAAAGAAAGGGGTTGTCTTCTGTGACAAAACTTTTCACTCTGGTGCCATGAAGCAATGCAAGAGCCAGCTGCTTACTTGGTCCCTGCTAAGTACCAGCCTGCAATACTGCTGCACACAAAGAACACACAAAGCACCCTAACACAGAGGGGAGGAGAGTTTCTATGAACCCCAGCTAGCTCTGTGCTGGAGCTGGCCCTACCAGAGTCAGAACACAAACACATGGGAGCCAGAGATGCAGTTCAAGCAAGTTGGTTTTGTTGGCCTCTGCAAGTCTGGGAAATCTACACACAGGGAAAACATTCAGAGTATCCTCCATCTCCCACAGAGAACTCCTAGCCCTCCAGGCCCGTTATGCTACAAATAGTAAGCATACCATCATCAGTAAAAAGCTTATTACCCAATTTCTCCATTTCTTCTCCTCTTCCCAACCATGCCAATCTTTGAAGGAAAAAAAAAATAAAGCACTCTACATAACAGACAAGTCCCAGTTTAATTACGTGTTCAACTTTGGATTTTAAAGCCTGACTGATTTACTCATTATCACATATCTTACCTTTAACTTTCTACCCAGTTCCCTAAAACAAAGGCTGGACCCCTCCTCATCAAGCAGATCCCCTCCCACTGCAATGACAGCAATATGAACTTGAACCTTGTTGGCATTGGTTTGATGTATGGCTAATAGTTCTCAGATAGTTTTACTAAGCTCAACAACCAGAGAGAAAAACAACCCCGAGTCCATCTGCTCTGCACAAAAGCAGCTGCTCCTCTCTGCAAAGCAATAGCGATGACATTAAAATTGCAGAAAACACTGCAGAAAACAGAATTGAAGTAGAATTAAATCTCAAGTTCCTTTACAAAAGTACTACCTGTGAAATGGAATAATAGCTGAATATACAGGTGAAATGTTTCAGCAAGGTAACAGCAAAAACAGAACAATCACTTCCTACCAAAACACAGTGCCTTCCATCTGGGAAGCCATCTCCTCAAGCTTCCTGATACCGCTGCTTTCAAACTAACCTTGTTTAAAGGCACCTCACAGAAAGCCCACCCAGTGTTCAATACAACAATTCAAGCTGAAGAGGGAGCAGCACATTGACTGTTCTATTACTTCTGTGTCATAAACAATCGCTCTGCCTCACTGGGCTGTTGCTGTTTGTGGTTCAGCACTGCCAAGCTTCCACAACCCCACTCACTCAGTGCAAGTTTCCCCAGCAATTATCACCCAATTCCTTTAAGTCCCACCTTCAGATGAGGCAAGAGCCCAGCCAACAGGCCTGCTGCAACAGCAGTGACTTCCACAGATCATACACATCACCACAGAAAGGCATTCCCATCACCTCACACCTTTTTGAATGATCCACCACATATCTCAGTTACACTAAGCAGTTTTTCATTCAGCCTCCGGAACTTCATTTGCTGGAGGTAAGAGGGAGGAGAAGAGGAACAACCCCATCTCCAGAGGGCACAGCTGGATTTGCAAAACACCACTGAGCTCACAACCAACATGACAGTCAAATGCATTTCTACCCATCTGGAAGTGTAAACTCACTTTACAACAACAGCTCCCTAGAAGTAACAATTTGGTAATTCTCAGAAAGGAAACATATTTAAACCTCAGCCCACCGGCTTCCTCTCCATCTATAGAAGGAAATTCAACGTCTCCAGCACACACAGCTCCAAGGCCCCTGTGGTGGCACAGAGAAAACAGAGAGGACAAAGTCAGAGCAGTCTTGAAAACAGGTGGGATGGATGTGCAGCAGCGCTGATGAATCACTCAGTGCTTCTTACCACCGAAAGTGACAACATTAAAAGTTTCACCTCTGTGAAGTGAGTTAAAGCATTCACATTCAAATTAGTACAAGCTTTGGGAAAGAACTTTTAAGCCTTAAAAGTTGACTTAAAAGTTGATTGATCCACTATGGACCTGGTAAAGCATTCGCTGTACCACAATTACTGCAACCACTGGACTACATCTGACCACAGGGGTTTTATTCCTGCTCACCAAATCTGGAACTGTGTTCTGTAATCCCCTTTATGCATACAATGCTCACTGTAAGTTTACAAAGGAAAAAAGTTAAAGGTGAGCAGCTGAAAAGAATCTGAACAGCTACCTTGAAACCATTCCATCTGATGGAATGGTTCTTTAATATGAGAGTGGTGAGGTGCTGGAACAGCTGCCCAGAGAGGCTGTGGATGCCCCATCCCTGAAAGTGTTCAAGGCCAGGTTGGATGGGACGCTGGGCTGCCTGGGCTGGTATTAAATGGGGACGTTGGTGGCCCTGCCTGTGGCGGGGGGGTTAAAGATTCATGATCCTTGAGGTCCCTTCTAACCCGGGCCATTCTGTGATTCTGCGTGGTGAAAGCATTAGATACAGTTTGGGGGCTGTTTTTTTTTTTTAAACCCCAAATTAGTTTATTAGTAAGAGCTTCAAAAATTACTGTGAAAATCTTCTCTTACTAAACTCATAACAACAGCAGATAGAAGAATGTTCTCTCAACAGAAACAAATGCAAAGCTGTTTGGTTTCTGGGTAGAAACCATTAACCCTCATCACCCTGATTAATTACTTTCTATTTTTAAACCTTGAGAAAGGATTTTACTGCAGCTCCTTTCAGAACACATGCATGGGCAAATCCCCACCTTCCCAGAGGTGAAGCAGCACATTGACCACAGCAGCATCCTGAGCTCACAAGGTGCTGCACACCAACACAGCTTCCAGGAGCTGTGCCTTCCTGCAGCAGCTAAACAGCATTGCGTTGGGAGAGCACAAAGAGTGATCCATCAAGCTGCAGTCGGAGCACACAGCCATATATTTACAACACATCAGCCCAGATGCAAACACAACAAATACCCGCTGTCATGGCTGCACAGACTTCAGCACTGCATGTTTAACAAGTAGGGTCAGACTGGCTTCAGCATCAGCAGGTGTAAAAAACACAAACTGTGAAACTAAGGGAGCACTGGAGGCAGAACAGCTAGTGCAGTTTCCAAGTCCTGTGGTGGCTGCCTCACCTACGTGCTGCTCAAGACCTCAGATGGAATGTTCCCTGCACACACCTAAGCTGATCTACCCTGTGATCCTCTCTCCATCCTGAAACTGTGGGGAAAGAAAACCTCTCCAAAGCCCTGCACATAAAGAGGAAAGAAGCTCTGAATGTTGCCCAAAGTTATTGCAAAATGGAGAAGTTACCAGGTCAAAACATTCTTCAACTCAACCAGACAGACCAGCCTGGCAATACCACAAACTCAGTAAAAATGGACTGCTTCATACCTAACAGGAATTCCCTTCAGCCTCCAAAGGCATCTTCTGTCCTGCAACTTCAAATACTGTTGCTCTGGACTTTTACAACACTCTCGGAAAGCCTCGTGAGCCTCAGGGCAGTCTGAAGGCTTTGCAAAAGGCCTCCAAGTCCAAATCTGAGGAAGGAGCCTGCTTAGGGAGACAGCTGAGACACGTCCCCTCTTCATGCTGTTTGGTTTTTCCCTTGAACATCATCCTAAAGAATCTATTCAAGCAAGTGAGACTATGTTACTTTATTAGGTCAGCAAATGTATTTAGAAAGACTACCGTACATACACATGGGAAATTTTACTAGGAAAAAAGCTTGAGCACTCACTCTTAATCTGCATGCTTCCCCAAGCTCCAGTATTCCTTAAAATATGCCAGGAAGTGCCTATTTGCTTTTCCTATTCACACTAATTCAGGTCTATTGTTGGCTGAAACAAAGGTCTTTCAACCCGCATCACCCGTTCCCAGGACATTTGACACCGGTTTATTAATATCATAAACAGAAGAGGCACAAGTGGCAGAAATCCAGACCCACTCCTGGTACCCGTCTTAAATAACCCTAGAAAGGCGGGTGGATAATCCCATCACTTGTGGAACTACGATATTTACTCACAATTAGGAACAAGCAGTTAAAGGTCACGGTTTCTCCTTGGGCCTGTTCTGTACAGCCACTGCTATAACACGTTCCCAAAAAACAGCTCAGGTCTGCCCACAAGCTTTCCTCTCTCCAACCAGCAGCACTGTTCTGCCTTCCAAAAAGAAAGTAACCAATGGCAAAAATCATCGTTTCAGCATTTTTAAATACCAGCCAGCTGCTCGACGTGAAAGCTTCTGGGGGTTGTTTTCCAAGTCACAAGATCCAGCTGCTGAGAGCTTCCAGCCTGTCAAGTTTGCATCTACTTGGAGGTAGAAAAAGGGGAAAAGCCAACTGGGCCTCCTACTGGGACATGCACCAACCCCTTCCCACTGAAGGGAAGCTCCTCTCCTGGCAGGGCTGGGATGATCAAGGATGATCCCAAACAGTAGTTGCGTATTTCTGAGTAACATCACTTCCAGAAGCTATGCATCCCTAAACGGAGTTGCTCTCTAATACTCCATCAGAAGGAGTGCTTTGGATGTGAGAAAGAAAGAACAGAACAGCGCATCATCTCTGCTTCATAAGTAGTACCTGTATTTAAAGAAAATCTGAGCACATTGCAACTGTAAAACTTCTCCCTTCTGAAAGTATCTATTAAATAAAATGCCACCTAACATTTTGGAGATGTGGCTTTGGTACGTAGCTTCTCCACTACTGTCCCAGCATACAACAGTCACACTTAACCTGCACGAATTAACTGCCCCTGTTGGATGCAGATAAAGCAATCCCGAACACCACAGAACTCTGACACCATTACTGATACAATAAATGAAAGTGGCTGCCATTATGGCAACAGCGTATCCCACGCACAAAACAGTTTGTAACAGCCCAGAACACTCATATAACCAAGCCTTGACTGGTTTACATACACCAAAAATAAGTGGAATAAACACACATTCCTTGGTGCTGCAGCACAGCACTTGAAAAGGTCTTTCTTAACCCTAAGTGAAACCCGAGCTAGAATGCAAGCCCAGTAGAACATTAAGCTCGTGGTTTGCTGGCAGTGCTGCTGTTCTCTGTGCCTACAGTGTATCTCTACTATTGAGGAAGCATCTGAAATACTCCTGAAAATGGAGCAATGACTAAGAGGCACAAGGAAGTACATGGCCTCCTCCATTTTGAACCTTCTTGTTCCACGTATTCAGTATCACAGGCACTGTACCTTTCCAGTATACACGAGTCATTTAAAGAAGGCAATTGTTCTAAGCAATAACAAACACAGCCCACGTCAGTTACATTTCCAGTACCGAAACCCTATTTAGCTAACAAAACCTACGCAGATTTATGAGATGCTTTCCTGGAAGATGATGACAGAAGGGTTAAGCTATATCTGTATCATGCAGAATTTACAATTCCTTGTCATTTCTGTCCTCTATACAGCTACAAGCAGATCAGGCATTAATTAATTATAAGGAAACGAAATTAACCCAAGCAGCAACGAACCTTGTGCACCCCTGCTGGAAAACCTGCAGCCCCAGAGCTCAGCTGCACCGCTACATATGCAGCTCCCCCAGGATACGTCCTGCTTCAACCAGCACTCCATGCTTCTCATGTAAAACAACACCATGACATTCAAGTTATACCTAATACCAGGATTCCCCAAAATCTTTTAAAAGAATTAGTGTTACTGAAGTTTTATTTCTACTGAGATAAAGATAACATGCTGGCACCGTATCCCTTTTCCAAGAGTGAGCTAATTACTCCTTGTGGCAGAAGCGTTTTACTGTATTGCCAAGCTGCTTTATTTATACTTTCGCTTTCTTTGGGAACTGTTCTCAATATGCCTGGGAGGAACGACGAATGTTCTCGAAATGCCTTACACTCAGAAATACCATCTAGGCCCTAAAAAAGACAGAAGTGTCAACAGCTAAGCTGCTCTTCCCATTAAGTTATATCCAGTCAATAGCACCAAGTCCCCACTCCTATGGGTACTCAGACTAATTTCTATCCGAAACCAGTATGCAGTCCCCACGTATAAGTTTTACATGCTCCTTCACCAAGTATGATTTTAAACATTACAAGAATACATCACTCAAGAATGTGGGAGGCTATGCTTTAAGCACACACTTCCCAGGCTGTATCCTATCCCTAGATAAAGGCTTTTTACTAAGCATCCATCAGCACTAACATGGGAAGCTGGAAGCTTTGCATTAAAGGCAGCACTAACAAGCTCCCAAGCCCTTCCCAGCCCTCTTCTATGGTTCCACCCTCATTCTGTGGTGACAGCTGATAAACAGGTTTGATAAGCAGGGACTGACTGTAACACTGCAGAGCACACTGCTCAGAGCAGGGATTTCACAAGGGCCAAAATCACATTCATGCTCTTTGACTCCTCTTTAAATGAGGTTCTCTGCTTGCTAAAATATTTAGTAGCAACAGGCCTAGGGGGACAGCAGCCCTGTGAACCAGGTGAATCACTGAAGTACGTATTCACCTCTCCAAGTTCAGATGGTTTAGAAGCCTCTCCTCAACACAATAAGATATCTTACTCAAGACAGCTTGCACCAATTATAACAGAACACGCCCGCACCAAAATTGCCCCTACATTACTTATTCAAGGGTATGTTCACTTAGATGGCACTGAAAGATCTGCACTACAAAGTGAGCTACATATTAATTCAC
This sequence comes from Gallus gallus, assembly GCF_016699485.2. Lineage (NCBI taxonomy): Eukaryota > Metazoa > Chordata > Aves > Galliformes > Phasianidae > Gallus > Gallus gallus. Next base: position 619,647 of record NC_052553.1, read on the forward strand.
ATAATCAAATGCCCATTCAGTACAAAATGTTAAAAGGATGCTTTAATTTGGATGGCTGCTCTTTAAGAGAATCAATTGTTTCTATTTCATGCCGTATTTACTTACTACGTGGCATTTGCTTGTGTATTTGGGTTTTTTGATCAAAATACTAGTATAGCTTCCATACTAACAAGGAAAACACACCCGTTTCTGCCTACATTTGTGCATTTTATCACCTTCTTCCTTCACTTGACTCAGGTGATGGTGGAACCCTTGAATTCATAGAATGGCCTGGGTTGAAAAGGACCACAATGATCACGAGTTCCAACCAGGCTAAACAATCCCAATTCCCTCAACCTTCCTCATAGGAGGGGTGCTCCAGCTCTCTGACCATCTTAGTGGCCCTCCTCTGGACCTGCCCCAAGATCTCCATGTCCTTCCTGTACTGTTCTGAGCTCTTGCTCACAGTCCCGCACCTCAACCCACAGAGGCATTCAATCCTCACCTCCATCACAGCACCCACACCGCAGCACCAGCCACTAACACAGCCCAAGCAGTCCCCTCGGAAGACCTTACTTCAGATATTTTCAGGAGCTTGTTTGTGTTCCGAAGGAGTGCAGAGCTATTTATGGAAAAAAGTCTGCTGGAATCACAGCCAGAATTTCAATAGGCTGCACAGCACAGAAAAGCCAGTGGTTCGTTCTCTGTTTGCAAATAACAATATATTTGGAAATAACACGCTGCGCTATTGTTCTGCTTGGATGTAACAGAAGCCTCTGGGCAATGCCCTTCTTGATTCGTCACTGAGAATGCCACCATTAAGAGCATGGGAGTATCTTGACTTTCTTTTTGCTGAAGCCATAACAAAACACACAGCAAGTTAGCAGCACGTTAGGAAAATATCAGGATTTGACAGCGCCTTTCAGAATCAGCAAATGGAACTCTGCAGTCTGGTTGGCATTTCTGTTTAGCAGAAAACAATTCCTGGAAACTATCGTGCTGTTTCGGACTCTTCCCATACATTCTCTGACCAAAGCTTTTATTTGAGGGAAAAAAGCCAAGGCCAAGAATTCCTAGGGCTTTTCATCTTCAAGTGTCACATTGTAGAACGCGAGAAACCTCTGCCCATCAGACACATCCACTGCCTCCTGCTAAGGAATGAAAATAAAAGTAAGAAAGTAAGAAAACCACTCTCCTCCCTTTGCATCATGGTAGGTAAGAAAGGCACACAATGCAGGTGAATGCCAGGCAGTGTGCCCAGGGAGCTCACAAGTGCTGCTGATCTCCAGCAGAGATGAATGCACAGTTCTGACTATTAAAGAGACCGTGGAATAGAAACTTCTGATTGCTTCACTATGGAGAACTACTCCAGGTGATACAAAATGGAATCAACGCATCTTAACACCTCTCTAAGGCAGGGCTTTACATTCATGCCATAGAAAAAAGGACCCTACAAATCTGAACAAAACACTGACCTGAATTCTTACGGGAGTTACTTTACATTTCATCCGCTCTATCTATAGATTAGGATCCTTTCTTTGATCTCGGAGAAGTTACGTAACAGCCATAAAACCAACATACAGAATGATTAGTTATATGGACTATCCTGCACAGATCTCCAAGTTTCAGAAGCCCATTTGGGCAACAGGCAAACTAGTCTTACAGATAAAGAACACGAAGCACTGAGGGTTGAAATGATTTACTGCCCTTCCAGATGAATCCTGACTCATATGATTGCTTTGCATTATCTTACTTTTCACTCTTCCTTATCCCCTCAGGATAATTGAGTGTAAATTTTAAACTTGGTTAAAAAAACAACAAAAACAACACAACCATGCAGTTATTCAAGAAATTCAAGCCCCATTCCAGAGAAGGTTATGTGACATAGGAGGGCTGTGCATATGATCTTCCCTTGCTGACTTCTTCATAGTGACAGCAGCCAACAAGGAGGGCAGGTGAAGCCAGAAGCGCTCCTACACGGGGTGTACTCCTCTGTTCCATCACTTCCCCCCCCCTATCACCACCACCACGCTTAATCCTTGCACAGGAACACTGAGTAACAGAACAGAGATGACCTCAGAGTCATAGATGACAATTTAGATCACAGATTTTCAGGAACAGTAGAGGGATGAGGATGTTATACAAGCAAGCAGGTGTGGTACTCCCAGGTTTGGGATGAGCTTCCTCATGTCCAGCAATGACCCATGCACCATGCAACGTTCTGGTACTGAAATGCTGTCTTCTTGCTCTTTGCCAGAAAGAAAACTGCTGGGCTAAGTGCAGCACACATCCTGCTCCAGAAACAGCACCAGGTTAATCCTTCCAAAAGGGGCTGCTGTACAATGAAGACGTTACCATGAGAAACGTGTGCTTCAGCCAATGCCTCCAGAAGCAGCTGCCACCTCTATGACAGTGAGCCTGGAGGTAAGGATTCATGGTGCATTATGCCTAACTTCTCATCCCACTCCCAGGCCACATTTCAATACAAATGAGCTTAACAGTAATTATTAAAAGGTTTTTTTCAGTTCTGTCAATGTTTCTAAGTGACCCCATACATGATGCACTAAGAACACTATCTGAAAGTTCTAGTTTCATAAGGAGAAGGTCCAGCAACTCTCAGAAGGGTCTGTCAGAACCAGACATTTATCAGAGTTCAAGATTATATATATATATATATATTTTTTTTTTTTAATAGACTGATTTTGTCTGGATATACACAGTTCCATTTCCTCAACTTTTCAAAGCCATGCAGCATTAACTGTGTGCCTGGACAGCACATAATCCTAGAGCTCCAATGCAAGGCACTACAACCAAAAACACAAAGAGAAACATATCCACACAACATGCATTCTGCACACCTGGGAAATCAATCTTTCTTACAGCGCAACTCTTAAATCCTCTTTTCCTGACCTTGATTTGTTTTTTTCCTCCACAATTTGATGCAAGCCTATCTGCCAGAGGGGTTAACAGATGACCCCAATAGGCTGGGCTCCTTAATGGTGCTATCACTTGTGGATTGCTGGGAGGAAAATACATTTTTCCAAAGGATGTCTGACCACGTTAATAATTTCTCCTCCAGTGCTTACCAAAAGCACGAGAAGTTGGATGAGAAAAGCTCACAGCTACTTTTATTTCTGTAACCAAATCACAGCCACACACAGAAACCTCCAATAATTACCTTCATTAATGTTATCAACATATACTAATAACACCCCCTTGATGTCTCGGTTGCTCTCTATACTACAAATATTGTAAGTATTTATGGTATTGTTTATTATGAATAAAACAAAGAAAGGTCAGGAAAATACCCTTAAAGCAGTAAAAAATTAAATATATATATGGATGCTGCAGTAATGAAACTGCTTCAAGAGCAGCATTTCCTAAAGAACACGTGGTACTCTGAGTTTGGTGCCATCACTAATTGATGCTTTTTTGGGGGGTTGATACAAGACATTGAAGGCTTAATTGTATGCAGGGCAGCCTCGTTCTACAGCATCTAAATATAAGACAATACATTAATTTAGATGAAAGAAAAACCCCAAACAAAGGATCAGTTTTTCAAATCATATTAGGAGCGATAAGACACAGTAAGAGAAGATTATCATTCGTTAGATTATCTAAAGTGCTTTACTGTAAAGCAATCAGTAAGTAATCCAGCTCCCAATTAACTGGTATTCTTTTCTACAAGAAACTAAACCTGATAACAAGACAGCTTTAGAAAACAACCAAACAACAAAGCTAATGACAATGCTAAGCAAGTCAAGCATGGCTTCTCTTTTCACACACTGCTTTTGTGGATGCTGGAGGAAAAATATCTGTTCTACGTGTACAAATTCTGCTGCAGAACAGCATTACTGACATCCCAGGGATGGATGGCATTGTGCACGCGTGTCGCTGGGTGTGCATTCACACATGTGCATGTCTGGAAAAATCAAGAGCTGCCACAGTGCAAAGCAGCTTGACCACTGCTGTGTCCGTCCCTCCCTCCACACCAGGCAGCTCTGCACTCCCAGCTCCCCAGGCACATCTTCATCCCCCTCTCTTTGCACTGTCATTGTCTGCACACCCACACACACCCGTGAAAGTTTCAGCTATTGTATCAGACCGAACTACAATACTGGCCTGGGATCACCACCACAGCAGTGGTATTTGATATATTTATTGCTGGCCTTCAAACAGCACAAAGTACATCTCAAACAGCAAAGTTCTAAGTCCCTTTTGCTCATTTAGTTTACCGTTTGTAGTAGCACAGCACTTGAAGATCAGCGTCTCGTATTGACTGTACTTTAATTCCTATAAGGAGACTGACTCTCTTCCAGAGTTCCTCCTCTTCCTTGAGCTGCTTGATCTCTTCACACTATGCTGTCACAAGCACACAGCATTGAGAACCAGATCAGGGTTCAGTTCAGCTGAGAAAGAATCCAGTCAAAAGCACAATTTTAAGCATTCTTCAGCTGGATCAGCTTCCCAGGCGAGTTCATTGTGCAGTTACATGAATGCTGGTGCCAGCAAAGTGGGAAGGAGTGCCTCTTTAAGCAGAAATGCTGCCAAACGTGTAGCCATGGCCTAAATAGGCAAGTCAGAAGACAGCAGGGGAAAAAGAAAGGCAAACAGCACAGCTAGGAACACCCAGCTCTTAACTCTTACATCAGCGCTGCATCTGCCAGAAGCTCTTCTGATTTTAGCTCTCTCCTGCACACATTCTGCGTTGCTACAGCCACCACAGAAGCCCACTGTGAGGATAGAAGTAACTGAAACAGAACCTTTAGGAAGCACCTTTAAAATTCAAAGCTACAGAGCTGATCGTGAGCTGTAATCCAGCAGGGCTCCCCCAGACAGCAGAGCTGCGTTCCTTTGTATGGCTGCTGTCTGATGGCCTGATCCTTAACTGCTATATTAACAATACAGAAATAACATTCCTTTTCCCATCTGATTTTTAATTTAAGTGCAAAAGATCCCAAGAACAGCAGAACGCCACAGAAAGAAATAGCACAACACTGGTCAGCATGACTGCCAAGGCATTTCAAGCTGCCATTTAAAACAAACCTATCTGCAGTCCTTGCTCCTGTTAACTAATGCTATTTCATGGGCACAGACAACTTCACCCCAGCCCTCAGAAACAGAAGTTAAGCTCCCCACTATAACTGCATCCCAATCTTTTGGGAGAGAAAGAATTCTTCCTCCCCTCCTACTGCATCAGTGCCTATCACAGAAAAGCTTAACCACTGCTTCTATAGCAAAGCCACTGTGTTTCTTCTGTGACTGCTGCCCACAAGCTCAGCTGGGTAGGAGCCCTCCTTCCCAAGTGATCCCAGCAGCATCCCTCTATCCAGAAGTCAGTTAGCAGCAAAACAACAAAACAGAACAGTCAGGGCACAGCCATCCTCTCTCTATGAGGAGGTTCTGCAGCTCTAACCCCCAGTACTAACAGATGTGACTTGACAAAGAGAAAGTTTTCTGATAAGGCAGGAGAAGATAGCAAACTTCACATGGTTTGGTAAACCGCTCTTTACAGCAGTTCTCATTCCTGACTTCAGTTTTCCTCACTGTTAATGGCAGCTATTTTGGTGTACTGAAGGCAAACTGAAGCAGTAAGTGCCCACAGCTGCTCTGCAATTTTGAAGTCAGCCAAAAATAAACACAAAACTACATTTGAAAGTTATAACATACCTAGAATCAAACAGAGAAAACATTTCCAAACAAGAGAAATGTCAAGCCTTGTTTTTATCTCTGACCACATGCAATTTGTCCAGGGACAGAAATGTAAGAGACTTCATCTGTTCATCATGTCACCCATTGCAACAGATTACAGCACCGCTGTGGCTATAAAGAAACATGAATCAAGCAAGAGATTAACAAAGCACAGAACAGTGTCAGAGCCAGCAGCACCCACACCTCCTGCAGAGGCACCAAGGAGTTAAACAACTTGTCAAAGACATGGGTAATCACTCAGGGCCAAAGCTTAGGACTTAAGTTCCTGGCTTCCAGCCTTGGATGGAGACTATCAGACTTCTACGTATCTTTGGATTACACTTGAAAGAACATTTAGATAGAGCAGCTTGACTCTTTTCCCTCTGCCAAGTAATTAAACAGATTTGACTTAATTTGTTCTGAAGTATGAACTCATTCCATTAAGCCAGCGTCCAGTTTTCAGACAGCCTAAACTTAACAGTTCCGAGGTTGTTTCCAACTAGAGCTGCCACCATGCAGTACCTTGGAGAACTTAACAACAGAAGAACAAAAACAAACTGCATAACAAAGAAACAGAAGAAGATCTCTTGTCCTTTCCTGCAGCCATTCCCACAAAGGAAGCTTCTAAGAAAATATGGTAATGTCTCCTTTTGAGCACTTTGGACTTAAGTCTTACCTGCAGTGAAACAGCCATGGCACCAAAGGGGACAACACTCACGTATTACAGATACTTTGAACAGCCTGGCCACTGAACTGACAGAACACTCACTGCTTTCACCACCAGAAGAGTTCTGCCTGATGTGGTGTCCTGGCTCTGGATCCTCCAGAGCTGACAGAACAAGATCTGCTGTAGGACTGAGCTCCAGCAAGACAAAGTAGAGAAGCGAGGAAGGCTTCTGTGGAGCAAAGAATCTGCTGTTTGAGAAGCAGAGACAGCAGAAGCCACGATCCCCCAGCCCTGACACAATGGACGGCCATATGACAAAAAAGGCAGCCTTACACCATCAGCTGAAATTAAGGACCCAAAGTGCAACAAAGCTGATAACTCAGATTTCAAACTCAGAACCCAATTTCTGTATCTAACCTTGATAGGATGGAGCCAGGCCAAAGCTTACAACCAAAGAGAAGTTCCATACACACTGAGAGGCACATCCTCTTCTCCACTGCTCCTCATGGAACCATACCCCTTCAAGTTGTAAAGTCTGCCAAAGCAGAGTGGCACAGAAAGGTCCTTAACAGTCACTGCCATCTTCACTCCTCAGGCTTTAGTAACAGCTTCCTTCTCCTTTTCCTTCCGTCCTCACCATCCCTCGAAGAAATACTGTCACACCCACCTACCACACTGCACTGAGAAAGCAAGAAAAATTAACAAGTGCCTCATAAGATAGTTTGTGCTTCAGCCATCAAGCTCACCAAACACCGACTCAGAAGGAGCCACTCTGGCCAAAGTACCTGAAGAACTATAGGTGCTCACATCTGACTCAGACGTGCTGGGAGCTGCATACCAGCATCCTTCACAAACTTTATTAATTTGCTATTATTATCGTATTATTACAAGCACTGCTCTCCACTGAGTTATTTATAGGCAACACTTCAGGGAGGCTACTGGGTTAAACTCTGCTGCTTGCTGCAATTAAGCCGATGCAGTTTTCTTGATCAACACTCCCTGGTTTACGTTAACTTTTCTATTTAAATATCCTAACATCCTATTAAGAACAGGAAGAAAACAGACAGCGAAACTCCTTCCATTTCAGCTTTGTTTTTCCCCCCCTTCAGTTTTTGTCAAGTTTCAGTATTCCACAAAAGTCAGCTTTCTAAATTTGAGTTCCAGTACCATTTCAGAAACCAGAAACCCACACCCTGCTACTACCCTCAGCAAACTGGCACTGCCCTCACTCGTGGGGGCAGGCAGAGCCCACACTCATTAGTTTGCAGACCACATTGGCTAAAGGACCATTGAAGTTTCAGACAGCACTGTTTTCTTAAGGTTTGGCCACGAAGCCTGCCACAAGAAAGCAGACAGTGAGGAGGGAAAAAGGTCACAGCAGGCTCAGAGCCACTGACAGCTTGTCTGCTGGTATTCTGAAGGAGGAGCAGAAGCATGTAAAAGTGCTGTTCTAGTTCTACAAGAACTACACAAGGCTTCATCTTATTCGAGTCTAACTTAAAGCCAGAAATGTAACTTAAACCTTTTCCTTTTATAAGTTTTAGCTTGGTACATTATTTACTTTTCCAGCAGTATTACAGAGAAACATTATAAAGCATAGTAGGAACTCCAAGGATTGTATGGAAGGTAGAACTGCATTACAGTTAAGACAGTTGGCTTCCAACAAATTCCAGCAAGCATCCTGAGACCCAAACACTGAGCTGAGGAAGAGCTCAGAACTTCAGTTCCACAAATTCATTACAACCAACTACAACCCCAACTCTGAGACCCCATCCCAGGACACAGACACGCACATGGCAGACATCCAGCAGCACAATGAGGCTTTGGGGTCTGCACTGTAAGCTGGCAATGACACCAAACTCTTCTCTGGGTCACAAAACCACAAGCCTATATATTCCATACTCCTAAACACTTTCTGGAAAGCATCATGACTGGCTTGCCAGCGCTGAAGGCAGCTATGCTCGTTCCTCACAGCAGAGGCTCCCATGACCTCCACCTGGGCACACACCAGAGTTCACCTGCCAGGAAGCAGAAGGCTTTGGAGTCACCTCTCATGGGGCAAAGTACGAGGCCCTGCAGCAGCTAAGGGAGCTAAGGACAAGCTGCTTCCTGACTCCTGCCTTCCCACATCCCTGTAAAAGCCACTACCCATAACTCATTGCTATTACATGCAGTCAACGTGCCTGTTTTAATGCAGAATTATTTGCAAGCATCTGCCACACAACCATAATTCTTTCAATATTTGCACCTTGAGGATTTAGCTTGATATGCCATTAAAACAAAGGTTAGAGAATTTAAACTTGATCAGAGGAAAAATTTACTACTTTTAACAGTAGTTCACAGCTCGTGCCTCAAAATATACTTCCTCAAAAACTCTTAAATTAAGCTTTAAAATTAAGTCCCAGTTTTCTTGTTTCCAAAGGTCATCCTTCAGCTCACAAAATGACAGCAGCCTTTCAAAGCACCTTGTCTGCCACATGCTGTAGCTAATAAATAAAATCAGACTCTTATTTTCTGCCTTTTTAAGTTCATCTGAATCACGCATCGAATGAGGAAATAAAGGGAACTGCAGCTACTGCTCTTCTAAACCCAACATTCGTCTCACTTGTCAGCAAGTCAGAGCATTTGGGACACATTAAATAAAAGTTACAAACTGCATAATTGACAAGGCCAATTGCCAGTAAAAGAAAAACCAACTCCTGATCTTACAGGTTGTACCACGCAAGCAGGAACTTGTGACCAAACGCATTCAGAAGTCCATAACTTTCTCAAAGCAAAGGGAAAAGCAGAAGTGTGGCCCACCAGCACGACTATCCAAGCAGCACGCAGCAAGTGGGACTCCTCCAAGGATGCCCAACCAAATAACAGCAAGCACATTTCTTGCAGTTACAATCAGAAGCAGCCATCTTAGTAAGAGATGACATTTGTCACTGCCAGCACTGCTGTGGTGTATTTATGCAATTTCCGTATTGTTTCAAACGCAGAACTCCCCCTTCAGCTTTGAGGTAAGCAAGCACACAAATATTCTGATTTCATCCTCCTCTGGTTAACAGAAGCTGGGAAGACGGGGAAAAAAAAACACTCCATCTTGATCAAATACTTGGATCTTCAAAGAATACCAACGTTAATTAATTGCTACAACACCTCCCTGTGGAACGCAGGTATCGCGTTCCCCATTTTGCAGCTTAGGAACAGCAGAAAGCAAAAGCTGAGCAATGGGGAATCAGAGTTTGGGAAAACAATTACAGGTGGGCACTCCAGAAGGCTGAATGGAGTCCTCTGAAGCACGAGGAGAACCCTGCTGGTGTAGTCTGATCCTGAATCGAGGGCTCTGAACGCACCTAAGTGTCCATTTGGTACACCCAAGTTGCATACAATTGAGATTGGAAAGATAAAGATCTTCCCAAAGAGCAGCTATAGGAAGCTGGGGGAAAAAAAAAAAGATACTCTGAAAGATTGCTCTTACCTTCTGCTACATCATCATCCACAGCGCCTTTCACCTGAGAAAAACACCACTGAATGTCATTTCCTCCTCCAGCTCCTGAAAAACACAATACAAAAATGAGACCCCCCACCGCAACAGGAGCCGCCAATTGAAGCTTTCAGACAGCCCCGCGCACACCCACTTCCTCAGCAGCGAGGTCGGCACCGCCACCCCTCCCCACCTTTTCCCTTCATAGATGTTGTTTTCGTCCTCGGCAGTCTGCTGGCATCCAAAGCAGCGTTAGTGGGAAAGAGCAGAGGCAGAAGCGGATGGGAGCAGCGCGCGGGGCTCACGCTGCTGGCACCAAACCCAGAGCGGGCGCTCAGCACCAGCATCCTATTTCACACAGAGCTGCTTCCTACTTTAGAAATCGAGAGCCCTCTCCCAGCACACACAAAACTTGGTTGGTAAGCAGCAGAAAAGCTCTGCAATAGATGCAAGCGTGCCATTCATTCCCTCCCTCTCCAAAAGCCCCGAGCTGAACTTACATGCTGAAGGCTAAAGAAAATAATTCTACCACAAGTTCAGCTCTCTTTGCAGCAGCAATAAAGCAATTATCAGCTTAAAAAGAAGGGGGGGGAAAGCAGCAAATCCGAGCAGAAAAGCAAAGCAGCAATCGGAGGCAATGAGCTCTACTACCATAGAACACGGATCGGAGAGAGAACTTCAGGAACATCCCTGCCCCGGCGGGAGGCGGCGATTCATTTGAACCCTGAACCAAAACACTCACAAAAACCACCACCCATTTCTTTTGCATGGTGTTCTGAGCAAATCACGGCGGGGCTGAGGACATACAGGAAGGGGCTGACACGGGCCTGCCCTGCTGCCTCACCAGTTGTGTTTGCTTGGTTGCTGTTTTGTTTTTTTTTCCCTCTTTTGGGGCAAACCAATGTCAGAATGGAACTTTTCCTCAATGCAATCCAAGCAGGCTGAGCAACAGATGGCATTTACACGTTAATCCATTGGGCTGCTACCGCTCCTGGCACAACAAAGAACGCAGAAGGGATCTCGTCCCTCTCCTATATCCACCCGAGGGGTTACAAAAAGAGCTCAAGAGGTGGGGATCTGAAGCCCAAAGCAATCCTTCCAAAGGCAGCCCGGCGCTTCAGCGGTGTGCGGGTGCTGAATGCCATCGGTGGGCGCTTGCTGCTCAACCTGCTTTCCTTCCCGATGGATTACAGCGAAGCAAAGCACGCAGCCGGACCCGGTGAGGGCTCCAGCAGCACCCAGCTATGCCAGAGATGCCAAAACGCCTTCAGCAGCCACGGGGCTGCAGCCATATCCCCCCCGCTGCCCCCCACCCCCACCCAACCCGCTCTTCTCCTCCTCCTCCTCCTCCCCAACCCCTTCCTCCGTCATTACACGCTGCCATGGTGCCTGCCGCTAAAAGGTGACGGCTGCTAAGAGAAATCAATCACTGCCCTCTTTGCACGGAAAGAAACGCTGCCTTCCGCGGCGGCCCCCTCGAACCGTGGCGTTTTCTCCATTTATTTTTAATAACACAAAAAGAGGAGGGCGGAGCGTGGGAGAGCGGCGGAGGGAGGAAAAGGCACAGCGCAAACCCAGCACGGCCGCCCTCGCTCCGCTGGAAGGGCGATGCAACCTGCAGGAGAAGGAACGCGTTTCCAAAACGCAGCTGCCAGCAAAAGTGGAGGAGGAAGAGATCCCTCATTGCACGCCGAGCGGAGCGCTCCGGGATGCAAAATGGGGAGCGAGCACAGGAAGCGACGAGAAGGGACGCACCGAATGTTACCTAATTACAGCCCGTCATTTACTCTCATTTGCGGAGCTGCTCCCGCACCCCCGACTCTCCCCCCGGTGCCAAACGGCGGCGCGCAGCCCGCAGCCGGGGGGCCGTGGAGGGGGGACGGGCAGAGCGCCCGACTCCCGAAGCGCTCCCCCCGCCCGGCGCTCCCCTCGTGCCATTTTCAGGCAGGGCCGGCACGGAGGGACGCGCTGCTGAGGCGCGGGGCCGGCCGGGCGCTCCCCGACCCGGGGGCGGCTCCACCGTTGCGGCCCGAACCGCCACGAGCCGGGCGCGGCGCCGCCCCCCCTCACCCCCCCCCCGCCCCCTCCTCCGCGGGCCGCAGCCCCACCTGCGCCCCCCGCCCCGCGGCGGCCGCCCCTACCCCTTACCTGCCATGTTGGGCTCGCGAGAGCGGCCGCGGCGGGTCGGGCGGGCTCGGCGCTACGCGGCGGGGCCGCCGGTGCCGTGCTCGGGGCGGCCGCGGGGGGCGGATGGCGGCGGATGGCGGCGGGGGTGCGGCCGGCTCCGCTCCTGGGGCTGCCCCCGCTCCGCGCCTCGCTCCGGCCCCCCCCCGGCAGCTCCACTTTCAAAATGGCGCCGGGCGAGCTGGGGGTGACGTCACCCGGAGGGAGGGAGGGGGGCGGAGGGGGCGGGGCGGAGCGGCCCCGCGCGGCTCCCGTAGCGTTCGCTGCTCCGCGTGTCCGCGCTCCGGGCTCTCCCTGCGCTGCGCTCATTCATTCCCTTTCTTTTTTTTTTTTTTGCGTTTTTTTTTTTTCCCTCCCCTCCCTCCTGCCATTTCCTCGTGCTGCCGCCGCACAGCTTTCCGCTGCGTCTTCCCCGCCCTCCTGGACTCTTTTCCATCCTATCTGTACGCTCGGGCTCTGATTTCACCCAGTAGCCTTCACTGCCGTTCCCCCCTCGGAGCCATTTTTAGCCCCCTCCCCCGCTCAGATCCCCGGCCCTCCTACACCCACCGGTCCCTCAATTAACGCACAGCGCTGCGGCCATCGCTTCGGCACCACCTATTTAAGATCGCATGAAACTCATCGGTTCGCAGATATTTGTGCAAACGCTGCCATTCTGGGCGGGCAGGGCAGGGTTTGCTCATGCAGGTCGTGCTTTTGAGTTCTATGAGCTCATCCTGCAAACTGGGCACTCCATTGATATGCCTTCACACGACTCTCCCACATTGCTTGTGCGCTTCCAGCTCCCAGCACCAACGAAAGGCTGCTCAGCTCCTCATCAACCGCAGCACAACACAGACCATAGAGTGGCTGTGGTTGGAAGGGACCCCAAGGATCATCAAGTTCCAACCCCTTGCCACAGGCAGGGCCACCAACCTCCAGATCTACCAGCCCAGGTTGCCCAGGGCTCCATCCAGCCTTGCCTTGAATACATCCAGAGACAGAGCATCCACAGTCTTCTGGATTTGGGCACACTGAGCACCCCCAAACAAGCTCCCCATGCCTGGAGCACACCAGAAACTCAGAACCTGTCCAGCCTGTGGGCTGCTTTGTAGGGAAGCATCTTTATCAGTGCATCGCTCAAAGGCCGTGCGTGCAAATCAAACAATCCTTGGGAACAAAAAGCAACGTTGGGAACACAGCACGTATGGGGTGTTCTTTAGAGCAGCAACTCACCTAAGTTTGGGAATATCTGGAGCCACATGTTTTGCTTAGTCCATTTCGAGAGCAATGCAGAAACCTGGAGAGAAGCAAACAGTGCAAAGCTTTCACAATGAAGAGCTCCTCCTGGACCACCGTGGTGCTGAGGGCCTTCCCTTAACACACAGCCCACGTTTCCCAGAGCTCAGGAACGAATCCACTCAACTCTACAGATCTGTATTCCCTGTACTCCAAACCTGGCTCAGAAGCTGCCATCCCTCACACCTCAGGATCCCTTGAAGCCATCCTCACCCCTACACAGAAGGAACAGTTCCAAGTGAAGCCCCATTTATCCACTGCATTCTGTACTACTACTACAGAATTTGGCCCTCGTAGCAGAACGAGCATTGTTGAAAAGGACTTGCAATTAGCTCTGTAATATAAATTATGAAGCTTTAGCACATACCTTATAATTAGAACAAAGTCTTTCTTAGAAAAGATTTAATATCATGCTGCCAGAACGAAAGATCATAATTCCAACATTTCAGGTTTTTGTTTTGAGCTAACTGAGCTATAGAACATAATGAAGTATAATAAATAATTAACATTAAATCACAGCCATGGTAATTAGTAAGACATCTTGGGAATCACAGCCTTTGCTCACTTGCTAATTCAGACACACACATTCACTGTAGCATTAATGGTTGGGGCAAATTAGCAGCAGCATTTTGCAGCTCTGCCTGGACGTTTGTAAGCACATACAGAGGACCCTTTGATTTCACTGCAGTTTAAGCATTTCTTCAGGTGCTCTGGGGAGATGGTAACTGTGAGATGTTCAGTTTGCACACAACCAGCAGCACAAAGCTTCCTTGGATGTTTGTTCTAATTATGCTTGAATCATTAATCCTCACTACACAGACGAACCCCTTCAATTCAGAGCAAAGGGCCACAGCCAGGAAATGAGAGCACTGCAGGGACAAAGACCCACAGAAAAACATCTCCAGTTGTGCTTGCTAAGGACCAGTGAGGCACACAGACAGCAGGCAGCTCACAGCAGCATCAGGAGCTGCAGAAGTTCAAGCAGTTTAAAACCAAAATGGGACCAGAGGCCAATTAAAAACTGCACGTTCGTGTCCAATCACTGATCAAACAGCTACAGCCCCCAGAACTCTGACACCAATCCATTTTGTATCTGTTTCACTTTCCTAGCAATTTGACCCATCAGACAAGACTGTAACGAATTACAACAACTCACTTCAGAAATAAAGGGAGTAATTATCACCAAAGTTATCACTGGAATTGAGTAATAGCTGGGTCACTGCAAGTTAACATCAGGGCGTGTGATTCATTCCTGCAGCACGCTCTTTGGGACTTCCTATGGTCTGAGCACGACGTATCTCAGCAAAAGGGGTTTCTGCTGCTTTTCAGGAGAGCAGTGCTTGCTAACATTCCCCCCATGTTTCTCCATTCTTCATTTCACACGACTGCCTCTATGCATGGAGCCACTTAATTAACAGCCATTATCAGAACAGCGCTCTGCCTTTAACGCTGCCAGGTGGAGGTTCACACTCACAAGAGGTCAGGCAGCCCTTTTCGATAAGCAAGCAGCTCATGCCATCTCCAAAGTGTCAACTTCATTGGATTAAAGCTCTGCTACAACAAGGGGAAGCCTCAGCTTTCTCTTTCAGGAATTACAAAGGCTTTTTTCTTGACTCCAGTCTGGTGCAAGCAAACTGAAAGACTAATTAGACTTGGAAAGAATTTGGTGCACTCATTAAAGTTGTAGTTTGCAAGACCGGTTTAAAACCGGCTCTGAACTTGATCTGTTTAGAGCAGGTTTAAGATTATAATGCCTGAAACCACCATTTGCAAAATATTAGCTTAATGGATTATTTAAGCCCAATTTGTAGAGGATTTGAGCACCTGAATTTTGGCAGGAGATTCATTTTAAAGAGAGTGGAGAATTGCAAGGAAAATGCAAGGAAAGCAGGGCTTCTGGGAAGGAAAAATGGCCCTGGAGGTAGTGGGCAGGAAGCACATGCTGGGGGTAGCAAAACAAGTGTGTTTTAATGAGGAGGGCTCGTTTGGGAGGGTGGGGGGCATCCCAATATCTTCTAGGTAAAAGAAAAGAAGTGGCTAACTTGACATCCATACAAAAGCCACATTCTTACCATCTTCAGTTTTCTCACTAGGTTTTGATTAGTTGGGGTTACTTCTATGGGAAGGTGAATCTGACCACGAAACAAGAGACTTGTGATGGGAAAATAGCTTGGAACTGAAACCACGACTACAGAGCAAGGTAGGAGATCCACCTGATGTAGGTTTAGTCCTTATCGTCTATTAGGAGGGATTAACAAAGCATGTAGTTCAGGATCACCTGGAACCTCTTTGGCTTCAAATCTTCCACCTCAGGGTGATTTGATCTTAACCCAGAGCTCTGAAACCTGTTAGCAGCAGAAAACAGACCATATAAACAAGAAAATAAAAGCAAAACAAAACAGAGATCTTAAACTGAGCACCAGAAACACAAAGCGAGACATTCAGCAAATGCTTTAGTCTGGTAAGAGCAGTCGAACACCAGACTGCATTGCAAAAACAGACCTTTCCCTGCTGGGAATATTCTCAGCAGAGCTGCTCTGTGCCCGAGGGCAGAGCTGCCATAGCCCTTCCCAGCCCCAGTTTTCACCACTGATGCAGAGAATCTCCATTCTTCAGCTTGAAAATGCACTTTCTTCGTATACCAAAGCAGATAAATCCAAACACTTAAAAGGATTCAAAAATTATTAGCTTGGCTGCTAGAAGAAAGATGATCAACATTCCTCAATCTTGGGATGTATTGAGATAGAACAAACATAGCAATAACACAATCCTTACAAAACACCACTTTGTGCAGAGACTTAACTGAGAACCTGCTGCATCACCCAGAAGCACAAAGCAGCTCCCAGGTGAGAAGGGCTTTGCTCACCACCACCTTAATGAGGCACTGGGCAGGAAGGGGAGGAGCTGAGACAAGGAAGGTGAAGGCCATTGCATTGCTTTTTGCTTTTCTTTTTTTTTCCTTTTCTCTATTCCTTTTAACCTCTAAACCTGCTGACCTATCTGCTAAAATGCTTATCTGGGGTGGAAGGGTTGCAGTGGTGTTGAGGGAATGGAATTGCTCATTCCTTACTAATAAACTTAAAGAGGTGATGTGAATAATAGCCTCAGAAACCTCTATGAAACAAATCCCCTTAACAAAAGCAGGAAGCCAAAGCAAGTGTGTTACAAACATTGCTGGCTATAGGACTTCCCTGTTACGTTTGCTAGTGGGGTTCAGTATCTTCTATTTTAGATCCTTCCTAAAGCAATGTTCCTATATGCATTAATTAACAAGCTATTATCCTTTGCTGTGCGTTGGAATAATTACGCCCATGCAGGTTTGTTTCAAAAGGCCTAAGTAAATAGGAGTCTTAGTTTGAGTGCTGTAGTTATCCTGTGTGTATCACTGAAGCTGTTAATAAAACATGTATAAAAGCCAGCTGATCTGAAATGAGCTCCACTGGCTCTTTGGAATTGTGTTGTTCTGCTGTTTTAGTAGGACTTTGCAGTAAGGAAGTTAATTGCCAGCTCCATGGGTCCCAGCAGGGTGTGTGTGCTCAGCACATCAGCAATCTGACTGTGCCAGGAGAAATGTTCCTTAAAAACCACGGGCTGTGCAAAGAGATGATGGAATATAATCTGGGATTGAGTCTAAAATGCCCTTGCATCTGGGATAAAATGCCCTTGCAGTCTTTGAACTGGAGCATTCTTGTTCTTGATCCTCACCTCTTGTGAAGCCTCGTGCTTTCGGTGTCTCATGATGGTAGTGAGGGGCTATGGATAAACTGATGCCCTGGAATCACAGAAAGACATAAGAAATTCAAGTGATATTTTTCAAGGAGATATCTTTCACCCAGAGGGTGGTGACACGCTGGAACAGGTTGCCCAAGGAGGCTGTGGATGCTCCTTGGGCAATGTGGAGGCATTCAAGGCCAGGCTGGATGTGGCTCTCGGCAGCCTGGTCTGCTGCTTGGTGACCCTGCACATAGCAGGGGGTTGGAACTGATGAGCATTGTGGTCCTTTTCAACCCAGGCCATTCTGTGATGATTCTCATTTCTGGCATTCTAGAGGGAAACACAACTTCTAAATCAAAACAAAGAGAAGAAGAAGGGGAAAGGGAATGCAAAGAGCCTCAAGATCTCTCTTTAAAATTCTCTTGATTCTTAAGCTGGGTATGAGCAGTAGCACTGCTGCTCTACTACTTCTGGAGTTACATATGCTGAAAATGCCTGTGCAGGTAACCAGCACCATTGGTTGTAGTCATCCATTAACTCATCCCTTGATGTCCCTTGACCTTTTGGTTTCATTTTTCATTTTGTTAATAACAGCAGAATATTTTCAAGGCACTTTTTAAGTTTTCAAATTTTTTTTTTCCCATTTTGGTGCATAGCATTCAACTCTTTGGAGCTGAAACTGTTGGGAAAACGTCCCTTGGTTTGCTTTGCTTTGCTTTGCTTTGCTTTGTCGCATGGTTCTGGTTGCAGGTTTGTAAAAGTCTGGAGGTAATGCCAGGAATGAACTGAGAGGGGAAGGAAGGGAGGCTGAAATAGCAGACTGAATTGTTCCATTCACATGGCTTTTCTGCTAGGGAATAAGTTAACAGTGTAAACAGGAGAGAGGTGTGGTTTGCAGATTGGACAGGAAATCCTTAGTTCTGATCCTTGCTGTGTTGTTGATTCCCTTGGAGACCTCGAGCAAATGCTTTCTGCTCCTATTTTTTTTCCTTGGAAATGAACTGGGGATGATAGCACTCCACGAGCTTCAAGGAGCAGCCTTTCAGTTAAAACATTTATAACATGCTTTAAAAAGAGCTCGTGGTGCATGGGCTTGAAATCAACTTGGCTTCATGCTTGAGGTTATTTCCTTACACTGCTCTGAGCTCCAGGGACCTCTGGGGGCCCCAAACAGCCTTTGTTTTTCTTGCTCGTAACAATGCAAAGCAGATGATTTACCCAGGATATAAGGAAATGTAGCCCCACCAATAGCCATTGTCCAGAGCGATTCGTGCTCAGGCATTGCTCTGCTGCCCTTAGCACACAGCGTGGCTGCATTTAGCCCCAGTGCCAAAACATATCTCCTCTCATTCTCTCCTTTGGTAAAACCAAAATGAGGCTTATGTCTTCATGCTTGACAGAACGAGGGGAAATGGCTTTAAACTGGAAGGGAGGTAGGTTTAGACTGGATATTAGAAAGAAATTCTTTCCTGTAAGGGTGGTGAAACACAGGAACAGGTTGCCCAGAGAGGCTGTGGATGTCCCCTCCCTGGAGGCAATCACATCCAGGCTGGATGGGGCTGTGAGCAGTCTGGTCTGGAGGGAGGTGTCCCTGCCTATAGCAGGGGGCTGGAATGAGATGATCTTCAAGGTCCCTCTCAACCCAAACCATTCTATGATTCTATGTCTGTCCACTTCGCCACGGTAGCTTTTGACTCAATGCCCGATTCCAGTTTGGTCTCATAGGAATGGATGCTTCAAGGAAACCCCACTGCTTACAGATTTCAAGGAAAGCTGATAGGCAGACCGATTGATTTGAGCGTGGACCTCATTAAACTTCAGAGAATCCATCCAGGCAAAGAGGTGTTGCAATGCTTCCTGTGTGGCAAAAGCCTGAATCCAAGTTTGCATCCTACTCGACCCCAGAGAACCCAGCAGTAAGGCTCAGGGATCAGACATGCCAAGTTCCTCTGCTTACAGAGCTGCTTCTTGCAGCTCTTGCTGTGTGCAGAGCCTCCCCTACTTGCCCCCTGTTGGTGACATTGAATCCAAGGCTGAATAGCTCTGAGGCAGAGAACTGCAAGGTTGGAATCAGTCAGTTTGTCATATTATGTGTTTATCCTAATTGTAGAAAGTTGTAAGAGACTGACCGTAAGGTAAATGAGAGATGCTCTTTAAAAGAGAGCTGTTCTCCAGGCAGATTTGAAAATCAAAACAGTACTTCTGTGTATTCAGTGCTAGAAAGTGCTAGAAAATCTCCAATTTTTCTGATTTGGGTGAAATTTCATCTTAACAAAAACTTGGTTACAGTCCAAACTGGGCAGCAATTAGAAGTATTTTCGAATCTCCACCAACTGGAAGCTCCCTGGGCTCTGCAGGGGCTCGAAGAAACCAACAGCCCTTATCAGATGTGTTTCCCAGCAGCAGGCAGGAAATCAACGAGAACATCAATTCATGGGGCAGCTACAGGGGGTTCCCATGGGATCAGGCTGCCCCCAGCACCACCAGAACTGCCTTGCTGCTAAAGACCATAAGCCCTCACAATCCATGTCACCAAACCAAACCCAACAAGGTCTGGATTTGTTCCCCCATGGGCCCTGCAGAAGCAAAACTCTGGCTAAGGCAGTCCTGACTGAGCAGAGTTCTTATCAATAGGGCGAATGCAGCGGAGAGTTCATTCAAAGACACTGTTGGCAATTGTGCTGCACCCAGAGACAAAGCTAATTCTAAGCCTGTGTTTAAAGAATGAATGTAACATCCGTGGAATGATCCAAGATAGAAGGAAGCACACGGTGTATTCCTCTCATTTGTTTTCTAATACATGCTTCCCACAAGAGTCTTAATTCAAGTTCCTGCTCACCTCATTCAGTCCAAGATCTTGATTAAACTTAATTAAACTTGATGCTGGCCATCCTCAGCAGTGGGTAGGTCTTTCTTCCCTTCTTTCCTTCTTTCTCTGTGTTTTGCCAAGCAACCACAGCAACAAAAGGGTTTGGAAAGGCCTTGATTTTCCTCTACACTGCAAAGAAAATGCATTTGGAAACCTGGAAAAGTGGCAGGAACTGAAGCTTAACTTTCTGAATACCATAAGAATAAAATACAAAATCCATTCAAAGTCTTGTCTGCCCAAATGTGAAACTGAAGGATGAACATTTCCCACAGCTTGGCAAAGGAAGAGCTGGAAAGTGAAGTGTTCTGCATTTCCAGCCTGGTGTCCCATGAGCAGAGCAAGAGGAGATGGTGATGTGCAGGTTTTCCCTGCTGCTCAGTACTCAGGATTGCACACTGAGGCCAGCTGAGTTCCAAGCTGTGTATTTTGGGAAATGCTTCTTTGAGCTGACTTCAGTTGTGGGTTTTGCGCCCTTGAAAATCTGTTTGTGGGCCGCTCACATCTCTTTGGTACTTCATGGCAGAGGCAAGAATAGATCACAGACTGAGCATTACCTGCTTTAGCAGAGTTTGGCTTGGTGATCTCTTGAGGTCCCTTCCAACCCCTGCAATTCTGTGATTTCATTCCCCTTTCTTTTGCACCTCTGTCTCCCTGCTCTCGAGCTCAAAAAAGATCCCTTTCCTTCCTAATTGCTCCATTTACCCACTGTCATTTTCCTATTTACTCATTTCTTGGCCATGTTTTTGCTCAGTGTTCCCCTCCTTGTGCTAGATTGAACGTTACATAAGGAGGCAATTGTTTGCTTAATACACTGTATCTCTATTGTCCTTTTAGAGCAGTAATGAGCAGGAGACAACTGGACTTTGGATCTGCTACAAGAAACCAGAACGGCCATCACAAAGAGTGATGCTCTGGTGCTCACCTGCAGAGGTGAGCAGGAAAGCACATTAAGGCTGGATGCATTACCAGGTTCCTCTGCAACCAGTGTGATGCCGTGAATGTGAAGGTAGGAAGGTTAACTGATCTTGGGGACAGGCTTTATTCCCTCTCAATCTGCACACCCAGGAATGATATTTATTGTTATTTACTATATTTTTTCTGTACTAAAAGGCAGGCTTTTTAAAACAGAAGGTGCTTTCTTTGATTTGCAGGTTGTATCAGGGTAGGGTCTGCTTTGGATAGCACTGAAAAGCAGCCATTTCCAGGGTAGGTTTTGAAGTCGGTTCAGTAGCGAATAGAATTACAGCACAGATCAAAAAGGGACTCATTCTGCACTTTTTTCTTTACCCAAATCAAAGGTATGCTCAAAATTAGAAGGCTGACAAGGAACTCACGGGAGCTGGGTTTTGTTCTCTGTTCTGTTGCACATTCATGGCATGACTGAGGTAAATGATCTGATCTCTTACCTCCCATTTTCTAAGAGCAGGGACAAGCTTCAGCAGGGTTGGTGTGTTTGGGTCCTCTGACTGCCCCTAACATTAAGGACCCTGACTTCTTTCTGTACCTCTCGATGCTATGTGAGTGACACTAATTACTCCTTGCTAAGTAAGGACTGAAGCCCCCTCAGATTTCTGTGCAGAATGTAGGTTGGGTTAAGATTCAGTGCAGCATCAGAAAAATTGCAGAAGACATAGAAATAAAAATATCAGATAAAATTGCTTGGGAAATGCAAGGTAGAAAGCAAATACCCTTGGTGGAACATAAAAATAACTCTATGAACAGCAGTGGCAAAGAGATGCAGGGAACAGAGGCACTTTAAAAACACGTAACATCTGGAGGAAAAGAAAGCCTTTGTCCCTTTAAATGTGTACAAGGAGTCACGATCTTGATTTTTTTTTTTTATATTCCCATCTGAGAAGGTGTAGGATTTCAAGGGACGTGCCAAGCACGAGGACGTGATGCTGGATGGCTCCAATGGGCACTGGCTTTGGTTATTTTGGGACACATGAGTACTCCCGTCAATGACGCCAGTGTTGCAGCTGGAACAAAGAGAGGCTTCTGTTTTGTTGTGGAGATAAAACTCGAGTGGACGCGTGGAGGAGGGGCAGCAAAGGGGAGGAAGGCTGTATGGCATGCCCCATATCACGTTTTGCTAACAACAGCGTCCATTCATTGCTTAATTAAATCGTTAATTAAGTTCCGTGCGTGGACTTGATGGGACAATTAATTGTGGGCTCATTGCGTTTTTCAATCTGTTGAGGAAAACAGAAATCCATTCGTTGTCATTCCCTGGATGTTGCCCACTTCATGGAGCACCGATTGATGTGACATCATTGGCTGCCCTTCATGGCACGAGTGGGCCGTGCTGCATGAGATTCCCATGCCCTGGGGGGAGCATTTAACATGGACCAGAATAACAGCCCGAAATAGGAACAGCAATTTGTGGGTTGGTTTTTAAAAGAGGGAATGCTGGTTGGAGCAGAGAGAAGAGCAGGGGAAGAGCTTGCAGGTTGTGCTACATTTAGCTTCCAAATGTTGTGATGTTTCGGTGAGGACTGGGCAAAATTCTCTTAAATGCTTCAAGTGGAAACCCCTCTGTTCTTTGTGAGTCCCCAAAAATAACTTGTAGAGGTCAGGTCCCTCCCATTTATATGTTCACAATGGTATGTGGCATTTCAGTTCATGCTTAGAGCCAAGAATACTTCCAAGTTCTTCAGGGCAGCTCTGGGTATTTGTCCTTGATGAACCCAAGACTGACGCTCAGTGTGTGGACAGGGTGGGAGCTGTATGAGGCTGCTGGGGGAATTTGAGACGGGAGATCATAAATACTGGACAATTTCCACTCTAAGTCATGGTTGATGACTGATGAGCCAACACGGCTTGTAGAACAGGGAATGTCTTGTCTTCAGCCTTCTCTAAAGGAATTTGTTTTTACACCTGTGTTTTCCTTTGTGTTTTTTAGGATAAAACCCGTCAGAAGAGGGAAGCAAAAGATGAAACAGATGAGGCAGATGTGGAACAGCAGCAGCAGGATAACAGGCAGCTTCCTTTGGGATATTTCTTTCCCAGTATCCTAAATACAAGAGGCGAGAGGGTAAGCAGGAATCCTGAATCCCATGCACACGTGAGTCTGGTTAAGCAGAGACCCAGCAAGCTCAGGAATGTCCATCGAGGAGTCTTCTGCTACCACTGTGTGTATCACAGTGGGACAATGCAACTTTGCCTACAGCCAGAAGTTGTGCTGTTTGTGTGCTTGTGCAGGGGAGCAGCACCCAGAATTTCCTTCCTTTAACTCCACCTGCAGGCAGCCACAGCACAGGCCTGAGCCTGCCAGGACAGCCCAGGATAACTAAATGGTACCAGCTGTGTACAGCTGGTCCCAAGAAGTGTGTTTTGTGGTGCTGTAATTGCATTTACTCACCTAATTAGTGGTGAAAGGGAAAGTACAGTGCCAAAAAGAGAAGTTTGATTAAAGGTGCTTGGTGAGAGCAGCTGTAGGGGTAACAGAAACCAGCCAGCTTTGGGGAGGTCAGAACATGTTACTGGTGGGGTGTTTTTGGAGTAGGCCCCATAACCCCTTATCTTTCATTTCCTCACTAATCTGAAAGGGTAGAAGGCTAAAAGAGCTTTGAGCACAGCAGAATGCACATTCCCAAAGTCACAAGTCAGTCTTTAAAATGTAGGTAATGCCTTTTTCTAACGTTTACCAGTGCAGCTGTGCAGTAACCACAACATTCAGAGCAGTATACTGCAAAATAAATGGACCTTTGGACGTGTGACAGGGCTTGCAATGCTGAAACCCAAAATGTGCACTTAACTGGTTTAAAATACTGTAGATATTGGTCTTGATTCCTGTGATGTTTGCACTTTCACGATTCCTTTTCAATGCTTTGAGAAGGTTGATCTCAGTAGTTCTTTTGCTTCAGGTAGGTTTCTGTATTAATTACACTGCTAGTTTAACTTCCAGATCAGAGCTGGATGAATGACTCAGCTGCTATTTTATCACTATCCTTTCAATTTTGGGTGGGAAATGTTTTATGTAACTGCACTGTGTCACGTTTTCAGCTGAGAAAAGACATCTCACTTTGCTGCCTCATGTCCTGAGAGACCTTCTAACCCATCAAAATACAATGCTGCATTTTATCCTCTCCTATTAGGCATGGAAGGAAATATATCCACTGATTGTTTATCTTTCAAAGAGATGAAAGATCACAATTGAAATATTCTCCTTCCCTTCCTCCCCACCTTTACCTGCCCAATTTCCATCTGAGACAGTGAGGAATGCTCAGGAGTTTAGAGATGGAACATGTCAACTTTCAGTGCTGGGATCCCAAACTTGAGACCACTGAGTTGTTACCTTTTATCAACTGTTTATTGGCCTGCAATATGATGACCTGTCTCTGGGTTTCAGTCTGATTCCTGCGGGATGGCTGTCCTTCAAAGCAGAAGCCATCATCCTGCCTGATGCCCTTCACTCATAGGGACACCTGAAAAATTAAAGAATGAGTCATGGAAATCCTTTCTGGGTGATAACCCCCAAAAGGAGCTGCTCAATCAGTCCAATCCAAATCACAGAATCATAGAATAATAGAATGGCCTATGTTGAAAAGGACCTCAATGATCATCTGGTTTCAACCCCCTGTTATGTGCAGGGTGGCCAACCAGCAGACCAGGCTGCCCAGAGCCACATCCAGCCTGGCCTTGAATGCCTCCAGGGATGGGGCATCCACAGCCTCCTTGGGCAACCTGTTCCAGTGCATCACCACCATCTGGGTGAAAAACTTCCTCCTAATATCCAACCTAAACCTCCCCTGTCTCACTTTAAAACCATTCCCCCTTGTCCTATCACTACCCACCCTCGTAAATGACTCGATGTTATTACTTGGCTCTAAGAATAGAGATCTCTTCGGCTCAGAAAAGACTCATTCACACGTGAAACAATTCTGTACAAAGGTGGCAGTGCTGACCTCCCCCTTTCTCCATCCTCTGAAAATAAAAGGGATCCCCAAGCATGCAGAAGGTTCTGTCTTCTCCTTGCAGCATGGTGCCAGCAATGCAATCTGAGGATCCTTGCCCTGCTGCTACATGCACTGTGGATAAAAGCAGAGAACTCCAGGCTGTGGTTAAGCCAGTGCTCTGCACAAACTCCCATTTGGTGGTAATTCCTAATAGCTTCTCGTGGAGATTACGCTCATCATTTTAAACAGCCTATAGAGCACAGCACAAACGTATAACAGAGGAATGTGAGAATTACCAAATTCCTTCCTTCCTGCCAGCCATTTCATACAGTATGTTTCAAGGAATATATTGGTTATATTGTTCCAAAGGCAAAGAAACCCCAAAGAAAACATTTAGGGCAAAAATAGGCCCTTTCAGAGGAGCCTCATAATAAACCCTAACAGAATCTCAGTAAAGCTCTGAAAGGAAAGGGGATTTTTTTGTGGGTAGTGACATACCTATCAAAAGCTATAAATTAGCAGTACACGTAACCTGCTCATTGTTAAGCCTTGTTCAGACACGATTACAACCCTTCTATTGGATGCTATTTTTCTTTAATCTGTCCTCTGTGTTCACCCTGCTGCTGCCTGTGCTGGGTGGCAGCACCATAGGAAAGCCATTCATTCCTAGAAGGTTTTTCCCAATAGGGGGTTTATCTGTCAGTGCTGTATTTCAGTAGGACATGCAGTAATGCTGCCACCTATGGAAAATTTCCCAAACCTGACCTTTGCAGCCCAGCAAACTTCTGCAGCTGTGAAAACAGGATCTGAATGTGCACCATTGATCTGCAGATAAAACCAGGCATTTGTGACGGGGTCTCTGTTAATCTGGACGTGAGGTGGCTCAAATTCTCTTCCTTTCAAATAAATTAGTTTTGAAATTGAAATTGTTTCCGGAAATTGGTCCTTAAGACAATATTTTTGCTTGATGGTGGCACCTGGAGGCCTCAGCATAAAACACCACTGCCCGATGATGGTAAGTGCTGTGAAAACATCAGGCAGAGCTGGGCAGCCCCTCCATCCCCATCTTTCCTCACAGAGGTGTGGGAGACGTCAGGGAAAATTAAGTTCTTCAAGGATCAATCTGACTTCTGCACACGTGTAATGAATGTATTTGCTTTGGGTGAGTGCTGCAGGTCGGTGCTGTTCTGCCTGTTGAAGCAGGCAGCTGGCAGGGATGTGGGGTGTCACACAGGACAAGATCCTGGGAATGCATCAGGAACATGCTGGAAATCACGGGATTATGTAAGCATTACGGTTGGAAAAGACCACTGAGATCATCTAATCCAACCATCCACCTACCACCAGCATTGCCCATGGCCCTAAGTACCACATCCCCATGGTTCTGGAACACCTACAAAGGCAATGACTCCACCACCTCCCCAGGCAGTCTATGCCAGTGCCTGACCTCTCTTTCAGAGAAGAATTTTTTCCTCATATCCAACCTGAACTTCCCCTGGTGCAACTTAAGGCCATCATGTCCTGTCCTATTGCTGTTACTGGGAGCAGAGGCCAACCCCCACCTCACCAGCACCTCCTTTCAGCCTTCCAGCTGCTCTGCCCCAGGCCTGCAGCAACACATGGGGCTGGTTGCCCAAGGAGGCTGTGGATGCCCCATTCTTGGAGGCATTCAAGGCCAGGCTGGATGTGACTCTGGGCAGCCTGGTCTGGTGGTTGGCGACCCTGCACACAGCAGGGGGTTGAAACCAGATGATCATTGTGGTCCTTTTCAACCCAGGCCATTCTGTGAAGGTGCCGAGGGGAGCAGCAGGCAGCAAGCACCAAACCCCAGGAGCAGAGCTGTGGCAACAAGGGCTCCTTCCTTAGAGAAAAACAGAGCTTATCCTCCCCACATCCTGACCTCGCACACGGAACAGAGAATCTCAATAGAAATCTTAGCAATACGTTCATTTTTCTCCATTTGTGCAGTTTAAGGGGAGGAAGGAGTGAGTCCTCACAGGTGTGAGCCCACACAGGTGCCCCTAATGATTGCTGATTGCTAATGAGAACCCTGGGACAGCCCACAAGCGCTGCTGAACCTTCCAGAACTGTGCAGGCTCACTCGGGCTCCTGATATAAAGCCTCTCTGCCACGCGGCCTGGCTTGCTGGCAGTGCTTTTCTCTCTTTGAAATCGTTTCTGGAAGGAGGTTTATCAGGTAGGAGCTGGTTTATTTTATGGTGATATGGTGGTGGTTTTCTTGTTGTAGTTGTTGAGCTCTTTTTCCTCTTGGATGTGGCTGCTGCTTTGCAGTCCTGCCTCAGTGGTGCTTTGGGCTTTTATAACAGTTTGAGCAGCAGCTTGGCCCCTTTATTTATCTACTTGTTATTGCTGTTTTGTAGTGGTAATGCTTTTGGTTTTTGTGGTGTTTTAGGCAAAGGTGTTGCTGCTTGAATTGGATTTGTTATAGTCAGCCCAAGCATTAAAATGGTGGAAGAATCTGTTGTAGTCTTTGGTAGCTCATGCAGGCCTGAGGCCTTTAGAAAATCTCATGTGGGCCTCAGGCCTCTAGAAAAAGAGGAGTTTGTCCATAAATGTTTCAAATATTTTGGTTTCTTTTATTATTTAACTTGGGGTTTTTTTTGTTGTTATTGGTGTTGTTTTTTCATTTAGGTCTTTAATGAAAAAGACAAATGTAAGATGCTTTTACTGGGGAGGGGTGGAAGTATAGTGGTTATGGGCCTACCCATAGGCTTTGTGCTTTTATCTGCTTCAATCCAAACCAATGTTCTAAAGTTACTTTTTTTCTATGGATTCTTGTGTTCTTTTTCCCTCCTTCCAGCTGTGGGTAGGGCTGGAAGAAGATACTTTGTTGTAGAGTGGTTCCAAGCCTTAGCCTAGCATGGAAGGGTTGTGCCACCTGCCTAACAGAAAGGGGTTGTTATATGAAGTTCTATGTTGTTCTATGGAGAATAGAAACGTGAGGATGGGTAATGCTTATTGTGGCCTTAGCCCTGAAAGCTGTTCCAGGTTTCCTGGATTAGCTGCTCAGCATGTTGTGATTTGGCAGCTGTGCTGCTTGCCCTGCTCAGGGCTGTTACACGAAGCAAAGGAGGCAATGTGGAGGAACACATAAAAATCCAATCTGGTGTTAATGATGGCAGTGCTGTTGTACAGTGGAGTAATGAGAGCTGAGCAGGGAGCAGAGGTCTGAATACTCAGGTGATGCTCGTAAGACAAAGCTCAGCAATCAGCCATGTGGGTTGTTACCTTAAAAAAGCATTGCTAGTTGCTGTGGGTGAGACTGGACTTGAAACCCTTGGCTTTATAGTCTTGCTTTTGTTAAGTAATGTGCACAGATCTGCGGATGTTGTTTTCCTTTCCTATCACCAAGAATGCAGTGAATGCATGTTGTCATACCTTGATGAGTGTTAGCCTTATTTTTGATGTATAAAAATGTTTCTTTCCTCCTTGCTGTAAGGACTGCCTGAGGGACGAGTGTGATACTCCCAAGTGTTATTGGGTAATGTGTTTAGTCTCAGTGGGAAGTCTGTGCTGAGCTGGAGGCTAACTGAGGTTTTGCATGGCGTGTATCTATTTCTGCCTGGAAAGGAGCAAGGTGTGTTTCTGGAGGGGAGGTGCTGTGGGTCTGAATGTTTTGAACACTGAGTGATGCCCTTGGATGATGGGGTGTATTTCTTGAGTTTGGTAAGAAGCAGCAGCATGTGCCTCTCCACATTGAATGTAAGCAGTGGACCTGGAGCACATGCTGTGCCCATCTCATTCTTCATGTATTGCACACAACTGTGTGCTGAGGCCTGGGCTCACTTCTATGGTGTGCAAGACTTATGGCCCTGCTGTTTGTCACTGCTCTGATCTCCAGAGCATCTGCTTCTGACCTGGCATGCTAGCAAGGCTTAGCCAATACATCTGAGTGTTCTCCCTTTTGAAGCTGGTGCAGGGACAGGTTGAGGAGAAGCAACTCATGCCCTGCTTCCTTAAGGTGCCTACGCTTCATTTGCTGACAGAACAGAAGCAGCAGCCTGGATTCGTGGTGTGGTGGTATGTTGATGTTGTGATTGTCCTCTGGGAGACAAATAGTAATTAATGGTCCACAAAACCAGGCTTTGTTCCACATGCTCTACTTGATCCATCTAATGGCTTGTTATGCAGCAAGTCAAATACATGAAGGTGTGTTGTGGCAGGTCTATGTCTTTTTAGCCCCAGGTCTGTGCTGCAGTGTGTGGTGAGGAAGTGAAGTTGGAGTTTTCAGTCACTGTTGCTGGAACTTGGGCGCTGTTCTTGTGCCTGATGGGGTTTGATGCCACTGCTTCTGTGCTCTTTGTGTTGGATGTGTCTGGTGCAACCCAGGCTGCTGGAGCTTGCAGTGTTCTTCATCAAGACTGTCACCATGTCCTCAAACACAACATGAGGCACAGTCTTCTGGGAGACTTGAATAGACATAAGAAAGTGTAATACATCAACATATAGTAAAAGTTGGACTTGCGTGTACTGTCACTTGCATTGCATTTGATAAAGTAGTTATGTTGATTCCTTGTTCTGTCAGGTATTTGTTGTGTTTCAGTTGCAAACAATCCCTAAACCATAAGGCTGTTTTTCTCTACATGTTACTGGCTCTACCTGCAGGGATGTGAACTGGCAATGTGGGCTCTTTCGCATTGAGTGTGTTGTGGAGGCTATAAGAGACTATGGTGTTTGTCATTTATATTAAAATATAGTTTGTTAATGATGCGAATGTTAGCAGGCTTCGGGGAGAAGAGTAGGGGCTGAAACTTGCAAAGGAACTTGAGAGAATAGGTGTTGAAATGCCAATGGAAATCAGATCTTGGAGTTTAAAGAGAAAACAGGCAGGAATGGCTGCAGCACTGATCATCATTGCTTCCAAAGCAGACGTTTCTAGTCCAGAAATCCTAACTTGTCTTGATGGGCTTTGGAGGAAATAAGAACAGTTCTAAAATGGCTGATTCTGTAATAAATCATTCCATCATCCTTCCCCTTAGATCACAGCCTTTGTTATCTCACTCTCATCTGCTCCACGTGAGCCCGAGAGAAGCAGAAAGGTAAAAAGAGTTTGACTGATGTGAAACATTCTGGGGTATGTGATTATTTGATAAATGGAAGCTGAACTGCAGAATTGCCTGGTTAAAAACAAGTGCGAAGCCAGCAAGGTAGCATGCAAGGAGCGGTTGTGCAAATGGAGGATATAATTCTGCCTCTGAGGAGGACACTGCAGGCTGTCAATGTCTGGGTTTTTGGAAGGTGTATTCTTGGCTCTAATGTTATTCTGAACCTGTTTTGTGTTGGTCGCTGTAGGGAAAAATTGTTGTAAATGCTTCTGTGTGCTGGTATCCTGGAACGCAGCCTGGCTTTAAGCCATACAGGATGTCTTGATTCTATCAGTAGCAGATATCTAAAGTATTTTTATTTCTTCATGGCAGTTTCAGATAAACTTTTCCTATTTGGATTTGAGCTGATCTTTTCCAAGAAATAGTCATTCTTTTCCACTGTGGCCAAACACGAGAATTCTATTGTCTGCTTTTCATTTTTGCTTGTCATCTGTGGATCTTCAGTCATGCTGCAAAGGCACCATATGCTGATTGAACAGCTAGGGGGAAGGAGATGGGCATGCTTCAGGCTATGGTAAAACTTGCTAATGGAACCTGAGGTTATTGATCCTCTATTTATTGCTACAAGTTGTTCCTGATGCAGTCTATGCGGGCACCAGAAGTTGGGTTTAACCCAGATGGCAATTCCTCATTGTGGGAAACTCCTTTGGGTTGGTGCTTGGGTAGCAGGCCTGACAGTGCAGTGTTCTCAAGTCTGCAGAGGATTAATTTCTGTGGTTCTGATTATCTGGCCCTACCATTAGTGCCAAATTATCCGTGCTATGTAGGTAGGGGTACTTTCCCGTATGTGTCGTGATATGAACAGAAGCTTTCTGTTGTCTTGGAGATCAGACAAAGCTGTCAGTGGTGCCAGGTAAGGTAGTGGCAGAATAGTACCTGCTCTGAGCATAAAAGCTGAACAAGCATTTCTCTCAAGTGTTACTTGAGAAACAAAGTGTGTGCTGGCAGCATCCAAAGTGGGGAGCAGCAGAGCTCCAAGGAATCTGCTTAACCTTGAGGTGCTGTAAGGAAAAAGTAAAGTTTAGAGGGGAGTGCCTATTGGAGTATGATGTGGTTCAGAAGACAGAAGGGAGCCTATATCAGAGTAACAGTTCTAAGGGGGCTTTCTTGGGGCTGGGAGGAGTGGAGTCATGCTCCTTAAGTGATTGTGGCCTTGTTCATTAATGAATGGGGGCATTTATTAGCTCTGTGGCAACGATATGCTGTTAGATTATGTCATTACATGCTGGAAAGGTATTTAGTTTGTTCGTGAGAGAAAGTGAAGCAAATATCGTTCAAAAACAAACAGCAAAAGAGCATTCATTAGGCAAGAAAATGCATTAGCTTTGCTTGCTGTCAAAGAAATGAAGATGCTGGTGGTGCTGTGGTTGTGCAGACCACAAGATGGTGGCATTGCACAGGTAAACGGTACATGGAGCAGTGGCTTCTGCTGCAGGTTCGTCTTGTGTGCTAGCAGGGCTCGTTTTGGGAATGGGAATCCCATGTTTAATATTTTAATCTGTTCCACTGTGAACCAGCAGTCCAGGTGGGCCAATCTTGATGGAAGGGCCATTTTTTTTTAAAACGAGGACACTTTTTGCCTCTTTTTCCCCAACCCAAGTTATTAAGCAATCTGAATAATGCTTCTGCCCTACAAGAAGACCAAATACAGTTCTACTTGGAGAACTGGCAAAACAGGGCAGAATTCCTGGCTTCCTGTGCAATGTCAGATGAGTGGCATAGCTTCTATAGACCTCTGTTTCCAAACTGTGCATTGAGTAAATAAATCATCCTTCTATTTCCCCTCTACCTACTGTGCAGCCTCTTCAAGCTCTGTGTGTGTATAATGCCTAACTTACTATCATCCCTTCTCTTTTCAAGTGATTGAAGTGCCCTTGTAATTTTTTTAGTTGTTAATGAACTGTGCAAACGATAGGTTGAGTGATGGCTCACCAGTGGCTGACCTGCACTAAAACAGTGATGAGCCTTTTCTCTTGACACGTGGACTCCTTGCACTTGAGCCTCCAGGTTTGCACTTGAATTGTACTCTGTAGATCTGCCTTTTGTCTCACTACCCAAATGGCTGAGGCTCTGCTGCCAGCTTCCCATGTCCCTCCCTTGTTGGAAGTGCTGCTGTTGGGATCATCTCAAGTCATCAGTTCAACTATTCAGCCTCCTGCTCCTGTTCCCCTAGCAGTCCAAATCTTTCTCCAAGACCCTCCCATTATCTCTTTAGGGCCTTTCTCCTATCAGAACTACTCCCTTATCAGCATGTTTGTCAGCACCTTGACTAATAGCAGTGAGGGATCAGTGGCACTCTCCCCCTTTGTGTACACACTCACTTCTAGATCATTTTATCAGCTACTGAGGAGAAAGTTGCCTGCCAGACTCCTTAGAACTAAGATGGTAATTTCCCTTTATTAAGAATTATCTTTCTTGATTAGAAGGTGATCTTCATTGTGGTGGTGGGAAAATGCAGGTCAGAACTAATCTGCTATGCAATGGAGAGCCTTAAACTTTATTACGTGGATTAAATCATTAAGCTGTGATTTTTAAATCTTTATGGCTGGCATATCTCAACTGAGGATTCCTATTTTCTGCTCAGTCCTGCTTCTATGCTGAACATTCAGTAATGCACCTTTTTATTTCCTCTAACCCATATTTGTTGACTTTGACACAGATAAACTCTTGGATATGTAGGCTTTCTTGCTAGAGCTGACTGCATAGCATCCTCTACAAGGCATGTTTGGGTTTCTGCTATCTCCAAGTATAGCAGCAATGGGTGTTGGGAAGTCAGTAATCAGATGTGAAGCTGCTGTAGGACTGTTGCTGAAACCAATGGCCAAACTTTCCCTGATCAAATCCCTGATTTCTCTGTTGTACTTATGAGCAACAAATGTACCTAGGAGACCAAGGGAAAGGAAACTGGTGCAGATGCTGAAATGCATTGGATGATCAAATGTTCAGTTTGCCTTAAAGTCCAACGAAAAACAGCAATTCTGTTAACTTTAAGACTTGTAAACTATATTCCCCGCTTTAAAAGTGGAGAAACCTTTGCAATTGTTGAATAATATTGTAAAATTCTGTAATTTATTGATATCTTAAGTTGTATACATTGATGTTATAGATGTATATAAAACTATATAATGTGTATGTATGTATGCTATATGCATATTAGTGTGCAAGTGGTGGTTCAAGTCCTTTCTTAATACTTGAAATACAAGTTAATGTACTGGGCTGGTTCAACCAAAACTTGATGGAAAGGCAAAGGTTGTCTTGTTCCCAGCTCACAGCATGTTCCTTAAAACAGATGTTTGTGTGTTGGTTGTTGAAGGTTTTTTCCTCAGTGTTGTTATTTTGCAGGGTATATGGCAAATGTGCCAATAATTAAGCCTTGGGGAAATATGTTCCCTATTCATTGATAGCACTGTCCCAGAATCAGGAGCTCTTGCGACTGAATCCCTCCTTTGCAGCTGATCTGCTGTAACTTTGACTTCTTAATGCTCCCACTTCCTCTATGACTGAGCAGGAATAACACAACCCAATGTGGGTGTTGAAAAACTTGCCTTGGTGCTTGTGTTGAAAAGGAAAAAGGAAAATCAGGGAAGGGTTTCTTTATTATGTGAATGGAAGTATTAAACTTACAGGCTAACCTGACTCCAATGAAGCGTGGGGGCTTTAGATGACTGTGTTGTTCTTGGGTATTTATTGAAATGGGTTTGTCAACTTGCTTATGAATAATGAGGGAACATCCTGATTGACCATTTGTGTTGTACTGTGACTACTTGGTTGCCCTGCCTGGTTAAATTATGGGCTAGTGGGGAAACAGTGAAACATACTGAGCTTTGAGATGTAGGCACTTACCAACTGGCCAAACATGCTTAGTTTAAGTGTGGTACAGGACAAACAATGCCCAGAGAAATACTTGTCTTATATTTCAAATTGCAGTTTATTTCTTGCAACACTAAAGCTCTTTGGAACTCTTTTACAAATGCATATTGAGAGAGGGGCCATACACTCTTGGTTTGGGCTTTATGTGCTGTTTCAACAAGGGATGATGATCCAAGAAGCAGTTTTCATTGTCTGGCTTTGCAATTAATACTTGTTTTGACCCTTCTCAGCTGATTATGAGAATAGTAAGGATTTCCTTACACAGTAGGTATGTATTAAATCAGTGGCAGATACGTGTGAAATGCCAATTTCCTCTTTTTCAGTTTGGGATCTTTTAAGTCAAAACCCAGCTTCCTATCTGCCTTCACACTGGAAGCCAATAAGGCCATGTCATTACTTGCTGGACACTGGTCCTAAGCTCTAATAGGAAATTCTGACTGGCTGTAGTGGCTGGCAGAGAGCCAAAGCAAAGTTTGAAGCTGTTTGCTACCTGCAAAGGCCTTTTATTGCCTGTAGGCCCTGTCACCATTAACATTATTCATACTCTACGTGGGAGGGGGAAAGAAAGAAGATGCCATAAACCATCTTGTGAAATGCTTTACCCCTCTGGAGGCTGTGCATGCTGTGCTGCTTTGCAGTCTGGCATTCTGCACAGTGTGTGGTGGTGGTACCCAGCCCCCTCCTGCTGCTCACAGCACAGACCAGTCAAGGTCAGTGCAGGAAGCCCTGGGTGCAGGGGTGCACGTGGGGAAGAGCTGATTGCATCCTCCACTGGAAGGCTTTCTGAAGTGACAACCTGGACCAGCTCCATAGCAGAAAATGAGAATTTCAGATGTTGGAACTGTTGGGGCACAAGCTGGTGGGGCATGAGATTCTCTTCAAGGTGAAGGATAAAGCATGGCCTATTTGGAAACATTTAAGGCAGCTGTGGTTACTGTAGGTTATCTCATGGATTACTTGGAGAATTCTTTGACCAAATAAGTGATTGTAGTGAAAGGGAAATAAACAGATACTGAGTCTTGGAAAATGAGTGACTGTCCTAGAGTGACTTCATGCTGCAGTGTGTGGTCCTCAGGTGAAATCATATCTTCTCTTGGCTTTCCTTTTGTGTGCATCTGTTCTCTTATCACTTTCTTGTGAAGTTTGGACTGTGAGCTGTGCAGTGAAGGAGCTTTATTCCATCTGTGTAAGACACCAGTAACTAGGGTGGCACATAAGCAGAGCACATTGCTAGCACCCACACTGTTTGTATTTGCAACCCAGCAGTGGAAGTAGCAAGCAGGGGAGTCTTACAGTGATTTGGCATGGACTTGCTATAAGCAAATTCCATAGCCCATCTATTGCTATGAAAACATCCAGCTACTTTGATAATTGTCTGTCTAGATGATGCCTAAGTAGGCCTGCTGGAAAGACATCACACTGGAAATGTTTTCAAATGAAAGCTGGAGCCTGTACTTAGTAGAACTGATTTTTGCTGTCTTGCTGCAGATTATGAATGGAAAAAGATATTATATGCCATATGCTCCAACATATTCTACCCTTCAGATGCTCAGAACACATGCTCTTGAAAACAACAGTGTGTTTTCCTTCTCTAAAGCCAAAGAGTACATGTGGATGGCAAAGCTTTATCTGCTTGGGGTGCTTTTCTGAACCCCTCTGAACCCATTCATCAGTTCTGTTGTCATTGACATCCTGTGGACTTGGAGTGGCCAAAGCTTTATTGTACTGCTTTCTCCAGTAGCTCAATACCAGGGGAAGATGCATGTGGAAAACTGGTTTCTTCCATTCCCCTTCTGGCCTGGTATTATCCAACTGGTGTGCAATGACTATAACACTAGGGTGGCCTGCCCTGAGAGGACTGTCCCCAACACAGACACCTTCTGATGAACTGTGGCTAATGGGACAATTCTTATTCTCCCATCTATGGGAGAAACACTAAGTAAGGAAAACATGCCTGAGCTGATCTCAAGGCTTGTTACTACTTAAAATCTCGTGGCTCACAATGAAGTCTACTTTAGGCATACCTACCTGCTGCACAGTCTGACTCTGATTGTTTTAAAGGTGCCTTTTTGTTGTGCTAACAATGATCCTTCACCAGTGAGACTCTAATCTGACTTCTGCTCTTATCAGATATCAGCTAATCTGAATTTAATGCCCTTAGCTTGATTTCTTAATGTGGACTGACTGAATCCTAGAGCCTGTAGAAAGAGATCTGCTTCTCATGCTGTCTGTTCATATTTGGATATTTCCCTAGAATGCCTCCAGAAGAGCCTTATCTGTGTGCCCAGGCATGATACCACCCATCAAGCCTTGGGTCCATCTTCTGCCGGTGTGTACGGACTATCTGTCCTCAGCTTTCATCTTTGATGTGAGTTTCTGCTTATGGAAAACATGCTTGAGAAGCTGCAGTTAAAGTTGTTATATTTGGGTATATGATATATCTGTCAGGCACAAAGTTAAAGGGCATTCTTTCCTTCTGTTGCAGTGTCTCAGCTTGGTTGCAGGGGGCACGTGGTACAGCCTTTCATTTTAAGTATATTAGCAATGCTCTTTACTAGGAATAGTATCAGCTTATTTAGTAAAATATTACTTTCCCCCATCTAACTAATACTGATGATGGAAATGTAATGATGTCCAGTCAGGCTGCCCAGATCCTTTTAAGTAGCAGAACCATTTAGGTATGTGTAAATTTCAAAGCATCTCTATTTACTCTAAAAATGAATACTGAAGTAGTGATGAAAGAAACAGTTCAGATGGTAAATGGTAACCGAATAGCACAGGAGGTGTAAAACTCATGGTGGATTGCTCCTTCCCCTAGGAAGGGTCTGGAATGGAGGTAGGTGCTAATAATTTAGAATGAACTCAAAAAATGGAAGCTTGGAGTTGTGGGACCCTCACCCTGTAGAAATCTGCTGTGAACCATTGGTGCTATGGATCCTCAGCCTCACTGCCTGTATGAAAGTGCAAACATTTGCAGGATCAGAATCTGGTCACGCAGACTGGCAGCTGCTGAAATGTGGTTTGCTGCGGGTGGAGTCCAGTGAGCTTCATGGAGTCAGGAGTGCAATGGGTTCAGTTCTACCAAATCAAGAAGAAAAACACTGCAATACTCTTGAAATTATTAAATACACTTCAGAGAAGAGCAGAGCTGTCTCTCCAATGTTGTGAAGCTCTAATTATGATATACTGAGCTTCTAACTACTTCCTTCTTGCCTTATGGAAAGAACATAGGACTAGTCAGATTAGATTAAGCTTCTTGTATGTTATATCTTAGCTTCAAGTACCAGATGCTTTAAAAGGAGGCATGGAAGGCAGATGTTTTGATTATTGACCATCCCCAAGAGAGATCTTCTCCTTCCTGGTAATTTGTATGATGGCAGCACCAATAACCTCCAGCCAGATTCAGAATCTTGATAAGTGAGTTTCCTTGCTCACTGGGTTCAGGTTCCTCCTACAAAAAGTTGTGTTCACAGCTCTTTATATTTTGAAACATGGGAAAAAAATCAGATTATCATCCAGTGTGGGGCTTAAAGAGGGGAAGTGAGTTGGCAGAGTGTCCCTGTGGCATGGCTTCAGATTGAGTATTCATGTAATGGAAATTAGACACCTGTTTAAGACAGAATTGAGTTGAGTCAAGAAATAAAAAGGAGGCCCACGCTGTACAGATGGTTAAGCATGTGTATATTGTCAAGTAATTCTTGTAAGACCACTCTGGTGGCTAATATAGGTTAAGGATAAGAATGTTCATAGGACTGGGGACTGCTTTAGGCTCATGTTAATGAGTGGATGTGATTCTGCTCTTCAGTGTGTCTGCATTTGTCTGGTTTCTTATGGAGGATGCATTTCCCAGCTGGAGTTCTGTCACAAAGTGTGTGTGGTGGAACTATATAAAGGCTCTGATAACCCAAATTTTGCTTCTTGAGTTGAAGATCAACATGGGTAATTGATATCCTAAGATACATTGGAAGCTGACCTTCATTGTTTTCCGTAAGCTGGAAAATGAGGGGGACTTCCAGCACAAACATAGACCCACCTGAAGTGTTCTTCCCAAATGTGCTTGTTAGTTTGAGGCTCTGTATGCTTAGAGAAACAAACTCAGTGCTGGGGCTTCTAAGTCTGCATTATAAAATAAAATGGAACATACACTCCCAATGGTAAAATATTTGCTAACGTGTTCCAAAAGCTATGCTAGGCAAAAGGCAGTAAAAGTATCTTAAAAAGCTGGATATAAAACCTAGCAGATGTGCTTTTCTGTTCTAGTGAGAAAAGCACCTACTTACTGGAATGAATGGAGGACTCGAGGATGTGATGGTTAGTCTTTTCTATTTGGGGAAGATGAGGTGGTGGTGAAGTTATCAAATGTTTACTTATGCATTTGTAAGTTAGAAAGCATTTTTTTGTTCAGTGCTTATAAATGGGATGTGTGCATCTCCAAATGATGCACTGATCAGCAGGGAGAGTTGGCTCCAGTTGGCATCCCCTTATGGCACAAGGGGAAGGGGCAGGTACAGCTCAGGATCTGCCAGCTGTGAAACCTTATTTCTAGATGCTTCCAAATAGCGTAGGGAGGAGGAATAGAGAGCAATCCTATATTTGGAGATGAAACTTTTTCCAACCATCAAATCAAGTGCTTTGCTTCTGAGATAAGGCAGAACTTAAAGCAAACAAAAGGTTCTAGAATAGATGTAACCCAACACACTGCATTTTCACACCCCTGTCTTGCACACAGCATTGCCAGTTAAGAGCGCAGCCTGCATTTATGATTTAGTTGCACCTGCACTGCTTTAAACCTCTTGTATTGAATACTTTAATAGGCTGTCCTTACTCCAAACATTCCCATTTCAGTGAAATGGGCCATCCTGTAAATGAGGCTTACGTTGAATCGGAGCAGCCGTGTAAAGCAGAGCTGTGTCCGTGCTCTGAGTGCCCCATGCCCTTAAAACCCGAGTCAGCATCACAACCTCTCACTGCTTCTCGGCACCGTGTGCTCTCATTGCGTTGATGGCTCTGCTGTTGGGCTCCAGGAAGTTATTTTCGGGGAGCTCTTCGTTTCTCAAATACCGTTGCGTGCTTTCGAGACCACGGGTGCGTGTTTGCATGCTAGCAGCTTGCTTTGTGGAGGGCTTAAATGTGAAGTGTTTGACAACGAGGCGGTTATTTTCTGGTGCGGCTGTGGAATGAAACTCGCTGAGATTGTCGGGCGAAGAGGGAACGAGGAGTTATCCTTTCCCCTCCGACACTGACAATTTTAACCTACGATTTGTTCCCTTGGGACAACTGAAGGATACTGAATTCCCACGAATTCAAGAGCGAGAACGAAGTGCTTCCATCTCGGTGCCTTCACTGGCTGTAGCCTGACTTTCCTCCTCCACTTTTTCTCCCTAAGAGTGGGAGAAATAACAGCAGTTTTAAGGTTATGCTTTCAAGGACTTACGTATACATTGAAGATAATACTTTTCTTCCTCCTGGGAGTTCCTAAGGCGTGATGAAAGTTGATTCTGGTGCTTAAAACCTCTCGAGGAAGGCGAACGTCTTGCTTTACCGCAAGGCTCACCTGTCCCACCGAGCCCGGCGTGCGGCACGGAAAAGAGCTGTTCCTCCAAAAGGAAACGATCAGCGCTCACCGAACAGTCGCTTTTTTTTCCTCCTCTCTTCCTCCTTAGGATGAGGAAGAGGAGCGCTCCGGGCGATGCCCGAAGTGCGGTTGGGGTTCTCCCATGGGGGGCTGCGCGTCTCCGTTCCCCCCCCTCCGGTGCTGTGCCGCTGGCGCCCCGGGCTGCCCACCCCGAGCCTCGCACACGCTCTTCCTTCTGCCTTTAAATTCTCTTTGGAGCGAGTTGTGTGCGCGGTGGAGATGGGCTGCTCGAGGCTTTCGTCTGTGTAAGAAAAGCTTTCTGTTTGCCCCCCCCCCCCCCCCCGCCTTCCCCTCCAAGCCGATGCTCTCCTCCATCCCGCGGTTCCGTGGTGCCGTTTACCTGTCGCTTGCCGCTGGAACGGACTCCCCTAACCGAACCGCAGTGACCTCCGCAGCGGCTGCACCGACGTCAATGCTGATTTCGCTTGGAGAACTTAACATCGGGAGAGGTTGAGGGATGTGCTGTCCGCAAACTGTGCCTAACCCGGCCGCTCGAAGTAGGGATTCCAGACCCGGAGTTCAGAATTTAGAAGTGCTTAAGTGCTGCCTCATTGAGATACATTGCAAAGGAAAGGAACTTTAGGGGGTTGGGAAGGAAATCCCCACTCCCCACCGGGAACCCCCCCCCTCTCGCCAGTGTGGGGCTGAGCCCACGACCCCCCTCCATCCCGCGGGTACTGCGTAGGGAGCCCGGGCTGCCCCACGGCCACAGCCCCGCTGAGCCACCGGGGAACGGCTCCGCTCGTTTGCCCCTGAAGTGCCGAATTCTGGTGGCAGCTGTTTGGGGCGAGGGGAGCGCGTCTCCTCTGACCCGCGCCGCTGCCCTCTGACCCGCTATGAATCCCTAAAAGCACCGCTCCCCCGGGGCCACGGCACACGAGTCCCCATTGTCCCTAAAGCCGGCACGGTCCCGGAACCCACCGGGCTTTCCTGAGCGTTTCGCTGCGACTGAACGAGCAGCTGCCTTCAATCCGACCGGAGCGCCTCTAACAGGGGCAGACTCGGCTGTATCACTGCGAGCGAGAGACTTCGGCTCTTAGGAAACACTTTCTCCTTGTGAATACATCAGCCAAGGTTCGCTCGGGTGGGAATTCCACCGCCACCCCCTCCCATCCCTGCCCCGGCTTTAGGGATTGATGCGGAAACGATCGGGGTGGCACTGCCAAAAACGATCCTGTTACAAAGAGGGGACATTGAGCTGAGGGAA
Source organism: Gallus gallus (assembly GCF_016699485.2). Classification (NCBI taxonomy): domain Eukaryota; kingdom Metazoa; phylum Chordata; class Aves; order Galliformes; family Phasianidae; genus Gallus; species Gallus gallus. Next base: position 660,236 of record NC_052553.1, read on the forward strand.
CGGACCCGTGCCTGTTGTGGGGGTGGCGACAAAAAGTCCCCGTCCCTTCACGCAGTACGTTCTTATTCTCTCATACCTTTGCTTTGAGTACATCACCCTCTTTTTCTAAGTTTTAATCTTGGAGCCGTGAGGTGCGGTTTCTCAGTGGGGACCGCAGCACCGAACTGCTGCTTTTATTCAGCAATGCCCCTTTTGCTGCCCTGCTCGGGTCGCTCATTGCGCACGGATCGCTTTGGGGAGGTGCGTTCGGGTGGTAAATCTCCTTAACAGCGATGGTGTGGGATGGATGGGTTCATCTCCTGCCATATCTGTCACTCGTGTGGACAGAATAATTCAGTCCCGGCTTTGGGCTGAATTAAGGAAGCATTTCTATGAAAACCTTATAGGAAGACTTTTATTTGCGATCTTTTTCGGTAATTATTTTAGGAGAACCGTATCAAACCGTATCAGTCTGACGCGTATTAGGAAGGTGGCTCCGCGAAATGGCAATGGAAGCAGGAGCTGAAAGCACAGCTTGAATTTCGGTCTGAATCTCATCCCGTTATAAAATAAAGCGGGTTGGAGAGAGGAGCTGCGCATAATGAGCGGAGGAAATCCTCGCGCTGTCCCTTTAACTACCGAACATCTGATTCCCTCATCTGGCAGATGGTCTCTGAGCACAGATTTGCATTCATTGTCTTGAAATCTGTTTTCGCGTTGGTGTTATATGGATTTCGGAGGCAGATCTATGCCCGGATCAGAACACAGAAGGAAAATAGCAGCGAGCCCAAATGGCTTTATAAAATAAAACCAGAGCGGCCCGCTATGTAGCCGGCCGGGTCAACTCCGCTGTCCTTTACCGGGGGATGTTTTCCTACATCGGTTTAACGCAAAGTGTTCAGGTTCGGGCTGACAGCCCCGTGCACGGGGAGTGCTGCGGGTGGGGCGGCCTCTCGTGCCCCCATCCCCTCACACAGAGCCCCATCCGAACGTTTCGGGGTGTGTGTGGTGGTGGTGTTTTCAAATATCGCGCTTGAAAGCGATCAGCGGCTGCGTGTGCGGCTGCTTTACGAGGCCGGGACGGAGGAGGTCCGGCGGGGCGCTGCGGTCCCCGGGTGGGACGCGGCGGTGTCGCCCCGCGCCGGGACAGCCCCGCGCCGCCGCGCTCCGGGGGTTGTTCGGGGCCGGGGCTGCTGCCGAGCGGCTCAGAACTGCCCTCGCTTCTCCAATCAGAGCGCGCTATGCAAATGAGAATCCCTAATATGGCAGTAGGCCCCGCCCCCTTCCCGGCGCGCCCGCTCCCGGCGCTGTAACCCATTCATGGTGACGGGGTGGGGAAGGAGCGGCTCTTCCCGGCGCGGTGTCATCACCCTCCGTAGCTCCGTTCCTTCTTTTCTTCCCCAAATCATCCCGAGCCTTTTTTTTTTTCTTCCCTACCGGATCAGGCAGCGATCAACCCCTTCTCTCAGTGTCCTTCTCGAAGCAGGTGATCCTTGTTAACGGCCGTCGGTTTCTGGATGCGGTTCCCTGCGTTTGGAAGATGACGATACCGGGAGAGACCGAATCGGCGTAACTCACTTTGCGAGAGGAGAAACTTCTCCCCCTCCCCTCCCCCCCCATTTGAAGGCACTCAAACACACGTAGCACTTAAAGCTGAAGTTGGTTTCAAAGCTGAAGTTCTCCACTTTCCCGGGATTTGTGTGTGTCAATTTCCAGAAGCTGCAGATTTGTTCTTTTCCTCCTCCCTGATTCCCCCCCCCCGAAGGAAACTGTTGCTATTTGGAATAGACTTCTTAAATGTTTGGGATCCAAGATACTTTGGGAAGAGGACCGGTTCTGAAAGACAAATCTCTGGGTTCTGAGATGGATTCCGTCAGGTCCTGGGTCAGAAACGTTGGGGTTGTGGATGCAAATGTAGCAGCACAAAGGTAACCGGGAACGCATTTTTTCCCCCCTCTTTTTTTTTTCTTTGCCTTTATTCCTCCCTTTTCCAGCAGCCTTTCCTTTCTTCCCTCTTATTTGCATTTGATATCAAATTGATTTTTTTCCCTTTTCTGTCCCCCCCCACCCCCTCCTCCCCCCCTTCCCCAGATTTCTCTTGTCAATGAGGGTTCAGGACAGTGCAGGCAGAGATATGGGCACAGCAGAGCATTAGGACTCCTCAAATCCACTGCAGGCTCAGATAGCAGACATGGGCTCGTTTCCCCCCCCCAGCCCCCTTTTTTTTCAGCCGTGTCGGAGGGATTTGCTCCTTCCAGCGATACCAACGACTCTTTCCCACTTTCCGAGCCATACAGCAGAATGGGAGCAGCCCAAGTTTAAAAATCAACTCAAACGCAGAGATCTTCTTCCCCCCCCCCCCCCCCCCCCCCTTCCCTCTCCCCTCGTCCCATCTTGTTTTACTTAATTCAAGTGCCTCTGTTGCTACCGTGAGCGCCGGCGAAATGTTAACCCGTGGATGCGGGAAGGGGGTAACAGCATGGCATGCCATGCTCCCACTGCTCGCACCCCGTCTGGGCTTTGGCCCTTGGCTTTGTCGTTTAATTATTTATTCCTTTGGTTCAGCATCATCCCCCGTGCACCACCTTTTCCTATTTATTTTAATTCATTTATTTTTTTTAATCCTCTCCCTAGCCAAGTTGGTGCTGGACCCGTTGTTCCGCTCTTTTCCCTTTTAGGATGAGATGATAAAAACTCCTTTAACTAATACATATATTTCTCTCGTCACTCTTTGGGTACACAAGCGCCGAAAGGGGGAAGGCTGTGAATCAGCTCCCCGAATACTCTGGGTTTTATTTTATATAGAGGCAAAGCGAAGGGCTCATGGAGCAGTGGACGGGACTCCGAAACGGGAAAGGGACCTTACAGAAACAGTCCACCCACGGCCCGATCCGTGAGCGAGGTTTTCCGAGCACCATGGGAGGAGTTACCGGAGTTTTGTGAATGTCGATAGATGGTTTAATAAGCGGTGTGAGGTGGGGAGAGACGTTTATTGCCGGGGAAAGCGAAAGCAAAAGGAAACGGTTCCTTTGGAGCCTCCAATTCGCAACAGCGGTCGCACGGGGTTGGGGAGGGGGAGAGCAGAGCTGGGTTATTTTTGAGAGCGGTAACGAACCGAGAAATCCAAGTTCCTCCACGCAGAGCGAGAGGAAAAGCCCCAAAGTGGGTGCAGTTGTGGCGGATGCGGTGAGTTCACACCGTACCTATTTGGCAATGGAAAACGCAGGGAAACATCTGTAGTTCTGCTAAAGAGTTGAATGATTTTTTGCCAGCGCAGCTTTGGGGGCTGAAAACTGAACAGTTCTGACTTCGGGCTTGTCCGGCTGTTAGACTTAACCCGTGTGTTCGGTGCTGTGGAGGTGCTGCTCTGCACCCCTTTGCTCCGTGTTTTGGAGAGGGAGGTGTAACTCATTTCGCTGCCAAACGCAGCTCGGGGTGCTGCAGAGACACAAAAGCGTTTCCAGCATCCCGAACTGGGAAACATCGCCGCTTTTTCGGCGGTCGGTGGGGAAGATGAGGGAAAGGGCTGATGAACCCAGATTCCCTCTGTTTAAATCTAAAGAGCCGAGCAGCAGCGCGGGGTCGGTCATTAAAGACTTCGTGACAAACTTCGCTGCTGAGGAAAGCAGATGTTGTGCCCGGAACGGGCTGCCTCTCACCGGGGTGTCCTCAGGCAGTCGGTCCGCTCGTAGGAACCGCTTTCAGTTCGTTTGTATTCTGCAGGAGAAGCAAACGAGGCTGGGATGTGCGGCTATCAGAGCGCCTGGAAGCGCTGTACTGTCTGTACTTCCCACTTCGGGGGGCAGAAATATGACAGCGGGAGGAAAACGGGTAGAGGAGGCAGGAGAACAACTATTGCATCCAGCGAGACAGAAAAGGGTAGAGGAGGCAGGAAAACTACTATTGCATCCAGGAGGAAAAAAAAAAACAACAAAAAAACGGGTAGAGGAGAGGGCAGGAAAACAACTGTCGCGCCCGGTAATTTTTTAAAATCATTTTTTGCAAATTATTTTTGGCCTCCGAGCACAGCTCGGATGTTCGGGGCTGCGTGTGCCCCAATGGCACCGAATGGGGCAGAGCCCTTTCCCGTCGCTGCCTCTGAGCCGCAGCGGAGCGGCTGTTATCACCTCGCCGGGCATCCCGCACCGCTGAGCGCTTCGGGGCTCCCCCTGAGCTCCTCCTGCCCCGTCTGTCCGTCGCTTTGCACGACCTCTTTGTCTCTCCCCTCACCCCCTGTCCCGTGTGTTTCCTCCACAGCGGCGTAGCTCTGTCCAGAGCTCACTTTGAAAAGCAGCCACCCTCCAACTTGAGGAAATCCAATTTCTTTCACTTCGTTCTGGCGCTCTACGACAGACAAGGGCAGCCCGTGGAAATAGAGAGGACGGCTTTTGTGGACTTTGTAGAAAACGATAAAGTAAGGCTGCTTATCTTTCTCTTCTCTCTTTAGAGTGAATACCTGTTGTACCACCCGGCACCGCACGGCCGGCTCTTGGGGAAGGGTTCAGGTGTTTGGAAGAACTGCTGGGGCCGCAAAGCTTTCAATCCCCCACAGCACCAGCAGCACAATGGGAGTTTCCTACATTACTTAGAAACAGAATTTAACAAATCATTTCGGGTGGAGGGGGAGAGGTGGGTGGATAATAAAATCATCTTTTATTTTGGTTAAATCTGTCAGATCAGCCAAGTTTTATTAGTTTCCCCAACAGGAGCAGGATGTGACCTGAATTATGTCCTATCATCCGCTGAGCTGTGTGCTTCTCAAGGCTCCACAGGCAGTGGCAGGGCTGGAAAAGCATTTGCTCTTATGTTTTAAATCCACACGTGAAGTGTTTTGCGTTGCTTCGTGCTGTTGTTTTTACGGTCACTTCTTTGAGTTGTGGAAAAGATGACTGTGATTGGGAAAATGTGCTCAGAGATGTACATCTTTTAGGGAATGAAGGGAGAAAAGCTCTGCAAGAAAACACTGTAACGTAACCTGCAGGAAATAAGTAGCAGTAGTGACAGCGCTGCAAAGTAATTGAACATGTTTAAAGCAAGAAAAACCACCAAGCATTTCTGCTCTCAATCTGCTTGATGTTAACTGCCTCAAAACGTCCCCGTTCATTGTATGCTGCGTTGCCTTGAGAGCAGAATAGCGACTGAAAGGAAAATAAGTTCTTGAACTCGTACAGAAAGAGATGTCAGCCGTGTTTTGTAGTTTCTCCTGGGTCAGTCAGAGGGTGAATTTATCCCAGCCACTGGACTCACCATTTTAATGCACTTCGTTGTGGCTCCCATTGCAATGACCAGCTCTCACGTTTGTAATGCACCCAGTAAGTTCTTGGAGAACTGAGTTCTGATTCTTTTTCAGGAGCAAGGCAACGAAAAGACCAACAACGGCACGCATTACAAACTGCAGCTCCTGTATAGCAACGGTGAGTGCGCTCCGCTGCTCCTCCCGCAGGCGATGAACCGAGGCGGGATTTGTAGGCGCTGCCGCTGTGATTTCTAAAGGACAGTGGAAATCCATTGGGGTTCCCTTCTGTAGCATCCCCTCGTTGTCGGGGTGAGCTCTGCTGTGCGTCGTTGGCTTTGGGGAGAGCACTGTAGGAAACGAAACCAAGCAGTGTTTAATAGGGCACTGTTAAAGTGCTGTGTGTGTTGTGCTGTGTACGGAGGGCCATGTCGGCATTAATCGCTCCTCTCTCGCTGTAGGTGTCAGGACTGAACAGGATCTGTATGTCAGACTCATTGATTCCGTCACCAAGCAGGTGAGCGTGGCTCAAATACACCCATCCTGCTTATCCGTGCTCTCTGCGTAATTCTTCCTCTGGTTTGGTTTTGTCTTGTTTGTGTTTTGTTTGCTAATAAACTTGTGTTTTTATGTCATTTTTTTTTCTTTATTTTCCCTCTATGCGTTATAAGGTTCTATCCACTCCTTACCAATATTTCTATATAAGCTGCCCTCCCTGTTCCAAAGGGTTTTTGGGGAAGGCATCTATTTGCAAACCATGGTGAAAAACAGAAAACAACCTTCACCTCCAATTTGGCTGTGATCAGAATGAAGTGACGCCCAGATGCTGCCCACTGACCCCTTGTCTTCATTTTTTGCAGCCCATAACTTATGAAGGACAGAACAAGAATCCTGAGATGTGCAGAGTGCTGCTCACTCATGAAGTCATGTGCAGGTAAGATGCTTCTGTTCGTGGCCGGTGATTACGTAGGTGCTGAAATAGCCTTTCCAACAAACTCACATCGGTAGGGCTTGTTTCTATTTTATCTTTTGTCAGAGTGATTCCATGTCAAAGTACTCTTCATACAAGCTTTTCCTTTGAGCTATTTTAATTTATTAAATTAACGTAATCAACATTATTTAATTTTGCTTGGTTGCTCTCCTTCCCAAAAAACCCATCCAGGCAAGAAAGCTCCCAAACCAGAACCCAAACCCTTCCTATACTTTGTAAGCCATACTGAAAGTGTTTGTATCTTTTAATTACACATAAAAAATTGGGTCTTATTTAATGTTATAAATTAGAGGGTGACATGAGGATGTTTTTAACATCATTTGTATAACCCTGAAGTTGCATGTACCTTATGTACGTACATCATGCTTCCATAGTAACTCATTACTTACCCTGTTCTCACATCATTAGATTTTTTCCAGTAAATATAACAATGCAAACAGTCAACGTTCTTTTATTAAAATGTATTAAATTGTGCATAGAGTGTTCTTACATGAAATGAAAAGCAAAACTGATCTTGACCTGCATTGAAGACGCTTTGTGACGGATGGCATTGGTGGGGGTGGTGAGGTCACTGCTCTGTGTGCTGCTGGTGGCCACGTTGTAAAACAGTCTCCTGACTATTAGAGATAATAATAGCCTTTAATATTTTTTTTACAGACTATTTTTTTATTAGTGACTATTAATAGCATGGTAATAGCAACGTATTTGGACAGACTTCTTGTTCAGAGAATGTCTCAGTGCTTAAAGGAAGAGGAATAGTTGATGCATTGGTTAAGTAGAATAAGAATCGTGTAAAAGCAGTGTTTGTTTTGCTCCCACTATTTAAGATAATGAGCGTCGTTACTTTCCATCAGCAATCACACGTGTGTACAAACATTGTGAGATGCACACTGTGCACTCTGTAAAGACCTGTAGATGCAGCAGCAAAAACCCATGGGCTGTGCGTTGCCTTCTGGCACACCGAGAACTTGCACACGCATTTGCATACACGTGCAAGTCTGCTCTGTGATGGGGGAGTGACAGAGGAGGAATAGTGTTGTGCAGTTGGGTTTCTGTGCTATCAAAACAAGTTGGCACGTTTGGTCTTTATCTGCTTTCCCTCTTCAGAGAGAGGTTCTGTTCCAGACCTTAAATCATCTCAGCCAACACCATCCCATCAGATGCACTTTAAAAGAAAAGGAGGTTGTTTTCCTTCTGTGTTTCTTTTCTGTGGTTTCTAAGTGTGAAAGGCTGTTCATCTCTTTCCACACCTGGCCTAGAAGCATATCCAGGGCTTGATTTCAGGTAGCATCCTAAAACACAAACCGTCATTCAGATTCAGTCACTCAACTCTCCAGCTCGATCAATTAGCCAAGGAAGAATTACGACACGGGGACGTCCTTTCCACACGAAGCACTTCTCATCCCGTGTTTTGTATCCTCATCAAGACGTTCCATTTTAAAGGTCTTGTTTTCCTAAAGCGGGATGCTGCGTATCCCAGAGAGGCCTCACGCCCATCACTGCAAGTAACGCCCAGGGAACGGATCCGACTCGAGTTAAACTTGACATTTTATTTTCTTTCTTTTTAAGTGCGATAATCAAACGTTCCTCATTGTGTGCTGCTTAAGTGGCAGCATCAATTTTTAAAGCCCCAGTTCGGTTTGCAATCGTAACAGTGCATTAAATTTTTATATACTGTACCCGCTCTGCTGTCCAAATTGATGCCTACTGTTTTTATAAAGAAGGGTCTGTCTGGCTGCCTGCTCCCCTCCCTCCCATCCATGCTAGTTGAAGGTAGGCTCTTTTTTGGGGGTATTTTTTCATATTTTTATATATATTCACAACACAAATGTGTTGTTGTTTTTGCTGTATAGAGATGAGTGCATCCGAAGCTCCACATCTCCCACTCAGACAGTGACAGACGTGTGCTGAGCAGCGGAGTTGTCTCAATATTGATACGGCTGCGCCGATCTGTCATACCCATTTCATACCCATTGGAAGTTAAGCTCTCAGCTCCCAATAATTAGTGCTTTCCGCGAGAGGGAGAGCTTTTATTATTTATTTATTTGCTGATCTGAAGGTGGTTTTGTTTTTTTGTTCCCATTTGGGTTATTACAACCCAACGGGAACGGCTCCTATTGGGCACATCTCCCCCAAATGCGTCTTAGATGGAAATCAAAGTAAATCCTCTCCCAGGATAACTTTTTTTTTTCCTGTCCTTTTTCTTATTTCTTCTCCCAATTACCGACCCAGAGGAAACCGGCAAACCCTCCCTACGCCCTCAATGCTCAGAGGGTTAAAAGGTATTATAATTCGAACAGAAGTAGTCTCAGGGTCTACAGCTGGCTAATAACAGAGCTGCATTGAGCGCAGGCGAGCCCCACAGCTGTGACTTTCGCCACAAGGCTCGGAGCAGACAGCAGCTCTAATCAGCTGGGCCAGGCGGCCGCTGGGGCCCGTGGCTTTATCGGCCAGATGGTGTGAATTTAGACACTTTTGTTATGCAATTGCAGGGAGGAGTTGGGGAGAAGAAAACAAAACAAAGGCCACCATGCTGCGAGCTTATTTGAGTTTGAAATTAGAGACAGATTTTTTTTTTGGGGGGGGGGGGTGGTGTTGGGTTGGGAAGTTGGGGGTTGAATTTTAAAAGCATTTTAGTCAAGTTTATTCTTTTTTGGGGGGGGGAAGGGTGTAAGTTTGCCTCTGACGTGAACCCTATGTGGCTGTGGGTCCGGTGCTGTCTGCATGAGCTTTTTGGGCTCTGCGTTTGCTCGTAGTTTTGTTTTCAGGGCTGTTGGGACTGCAAACCATGGAGGAAGTTAAATAGGAAAGCACTGCAATGGAAAATTTGTAGGAAAGAGATCTTTGGCCCTTAATATTCTTGCTTTAAGGAAATGAGCACCTCTAAAGGTATGTCCCTAACGCAGTGTGGAAGCAGAAGCTGAAATGTTGGCATGATTTCATCAATAATTCGTTCTGGGATAATATTGTAGGCTGGATCCTACAATTTGGGATTTTTGCCACTGACTGAAATTGGAAGGAATCAGTTCTGTTAGGCAGCACACGTAAAACAAACCCTGCGGAGCTGTTAGGAGTTGGGTGCAGCAATGAAATATTTGGAGATGGGGATTTAAAGATCTACTTCTGCTAAATCTTCAGGCTGAGGCTTCCTTAGTCCTCATGAAGTGCTCTGATGGACCTGGTCTGTTGCTGGGAAGGAGTGACTGCTCTGCATCTTTGTTTGCTGTGGCTCCAAAAGTATGGATGGCCCAAGGGTAGCAAGGTAGCAAAGGTCTGTTATGACGATAGTGATAAGAATGTAGATATTTGCAAAATATTTAGAAAACTTTAGCCATAAACCGCTGTTTTAGAAGGAAGGAATTTGAAGTGTTACTAAATGTATAGTTCCTACGTGTGATAACTGTGCCAGCTATGCAGTAAAACAAGATGCACTTATTACAGAAGCTAGCTAGCCCTGTTGCACTCTGATCTCACATAATTCATCCTAAACACTATGCCAACACATGGCATAGGGGATGAGATGGACAAATGTGCTTCTGGTTTATTCTGCCCAGACAATGCTGTGGTGTAGGGCTATCAAATATACTTTTGTTACGACCATCTGCATAAGTTCCATGACTAAAGGGTACCTCACGTAGCATTGCTGCAGACAGAGGCAATGTCTGCTAACACTTATAAAAAAAAAAAAAAAAAAAGTTGAACCCAATATTGTTTGGAAATACTTTCTCTTGTTTTAGTGGAGCAGCACAGAAACCAGAAGGCGTTTTGTTCCCAGTGTGATTTCCAATGCATTTTAATATTGGGCATGTCAAAAGTGCATGGCAAATTTATGTTCCTCTGAGCTACCGTTTTCTGCTGTCTTTTTAGCACGAAAAAACAAGGAGGCAAATCTATATAAACAATCATTTGGCAGTGAACTGCGTTAAGGATGCACTTAAATAAAACAAAGTTGAGAGGAGGAGGGATAGAAGATACTCTTAGGTAGTGTGAATTACCATAGGTGCACCGAAGCCGATGGAGCTATGACAATTTACAGCAGCTCCAGGGTCTGCCCCAGGGATTTTTAAATATTTAGCATCTCCTTTTATTTTAAAAGGACTGGCATCGGTGAGTAAGTGCAGGTTTGAGGCAAAGGGAACGTGTAGAGATGTTGGAACAGTTAGAGCTGCTGTTCACATGGCCCTGTTGGATCGCATCGTGCCAGGCAATCCCAGCTTGTGAATGGGAAGATCCTGCTGCACTTTAACTCACCGAGGAAACATTCTCACTTGAATGGCTTTCATACCCCCAAGAGGTGTGGGTTGTTTTTTTTATTTTTGGTCTGAGTGCTTATTTTAAGTACTTAGGGATGAATATTCAAGTAAAAGAAAAGCTGCTCTTTCATATTTTATCCCAATTTCAGTGAATTCGAGCATCTTGTCTTAACTCTTCTGCTTGGAGTTGTTCTAATGCCTAAAACAGTGCAGTGGGATTTAGGTTGAGGCTGACTGAAGTGTTTTGCAAACATACTCAACACCTATTGTACCACTGTACAAAAAAACAGGATCTATTTCTGGGTTCCATGGGTGTATATTTGAACGACCTCAGCAGAATGTGAGAAAGGTAACTTGGAAATGCAACCTCAGATCTGATCTGTAAATCTGGGGCTCAGAATAAATGATTGGATCCTTAAAACTTTAATGGGTTCCAGTGCTGCTCTAAGACAAACATTAAAACAGAGTAATTCAGAGCACAGACTAATTTTTTTATACATATGGTAAGTGCAGGGGGCACCATTTGCATCAATGGGCACCTCCATGCAAATCAAGCAATGAACTGGCTCACTGTTAATTTTTTTAATTACTTTTTTTTTTAAAGGAAAGTAAATGCAGCATTTCTGTTCCTTCCCTGAATTTGCTTTGTGTTTCTCTCATCAGAGAGGGTTATAACCTTTATGCAGTCCTGCAGGTGGCTGCGCAGTATCAGAGGTGCATAAATGCAGGGTTGATCGGAAGGGCTCATCACTGAGCCCATGGCAAGGGGACTTACAGACAAGTGCCAACATGAACAGCCTCTTTGGATCCTCAATGCGATCCAACTGCAATGCTGAAGCTTTTTTTTTGGTAGTGTAGATTCTAAAAAGTTTGTAGGTATTCAATAAACAACAATTCAGTTACTGCAACGTAAGAAATTAACAGTTTTCTTATAGTCAGGTTGAACACCTTTGGATGGATTGGCTGTATGTAATATGTGATACTCATGCCTGTAACGTCGCGTTGACATCTGCAAATCATTTATAAGTCTTTTATGAGTGGTGCCGTAGTGTGACCACTTTGTGTTTGCCTTGGGAATGTTGGAGCTGATGGAGGGGAGCTGACTGCCCTGCTCCAGCCAAAACCAACTGGGATTTGGGCACCCACTTCTTGTAGTTCTCCTTTCATAACCGTAGCCAGAATTCTCTCAGTTGCTCTTCCAGCTGTATGTTGAGTCCTGAAGCTTCTTGGAGGAGACTTGGAGCTCATTGCTTTGCCTACCAGATGTCGTAGTGGTCTTTCAGTCTTTGTTTTCTTCCTCTCTTTAGTCGGTGCTGCGAGAAGAAGAGTTGTGGCAACAGAAACGAGACTCCATCGGACCCCGTGATCATCGACAGGTAGGAAAGGATTCCTTATTTTTCCACAAAGTGACTCCTAAAGGGTTGTGTGTAGGGACCAATGGTTCTGTCACTGTCTGCTGTTTGGAGATACCTGTGCTTTCATTATCATTAAAACCTGGTCACCTTTGGTCCATGTGGGCTTGGACAAAATGGAGTTCAGTTTTCTCAGTTACGTTCCATGTTGCACCATTTTTTGTTGCAGTTAAGTATTCTGTGTATGTATCTGGAGTATTTCCTGCTCACCAGCCATGTGATCCAAACGGATCATGGAGGGGATAAAGCTCGGAGCAGCCTGGCAGCTTCCATAGCATTCTTTCTCAACATAACAATATTCCCCAAGAAACGCAGGGAGGAAGGAAGGGGTGAAGGCAGACATGCAGCATGTTAGCAAGGATTAAAACAGATGGTCTGGGGATTGTGAGTGATTTTATACGCAACAACTTCATATATGACTGAGTTCCAGGTCCAGGCCTGGTCTCTACTTGCAGTTTTGGGGTAAAAAAAAAAACAAAAAAAAACCTTAAATGGGGGGAGCAGCAGTTTGTTCAATCACAAATTGCTACGTTCTAAATTGTCAGTATTGGTGGAGGCTGAGGAAAGCAGCCTGTGGAATTCAGTGACTCAGTATTGCTTGAGATTTGCAATTCAGCAAAGTGAAAAGGGGGGAAAAAATGAATAAACAGAGCTATTTTTTAAACAGTTTCTTCTCCCCAAAGCAGCTG